>NC_090766.1:61223667-61236167 GCF_036898095.1 Palaemon carinicauda | reverse complement strand
TATATATATATATACACATAAATATATATATATATATATATATAATATACATATATAGATACATGGATAGATAGATAAATAGACAGATGGATAAGCTTTAAGAAGAGTAACACCATTAAAATAGATATTTCATAGATGAAATACAAAAAAAGACTAACGTCACCTTGTTCTACATGACAACCTTCGCTGCTAGTTTTTATCATGCCAATAATATATATACATACAGTATACATATATATATATATATGTATATATGTGTGTATAGATACACATATACATATATATTATTATATATATATATATATATATATATACATAATTTTATATATATATATATATATATACTGTATATATATATATATATATATATATAAATATATATATATATATATATATATTAGTACAATATAAAAAAGAGCAACACGTGTAATTATAAGTGATATAGCGACAACCGAAGTTATGAAACACAACAGAATCCTAAAACCATAAAATTCTGTATAAAAAAAAATATATATATATTTGAAACGACGTAAATTACTCAACTCAAATATTCACATATCAACCAACCACTAATACCTACACAAACAAATATGACTGTTATATTATGCTAATAAACTCCATAAAATCTTCTCTACTCATAAAAATAAAATAAAAAATAAAATCCCACAAATAAGAATATTCATTTATCTATTTATTTATTTTCTCATTTCCTTTCCTTACTGGGCTATTTTCCATGTTGCATCCTTGGTCATTCTGCTATTTCAACTAGGGTTGTAGCTTAGCTAGTACTAATAATAATAACAATAATAATAATTATAATAATATTAATTATAATAATATTAATTATAATAATAATAATAATAATAATAATAATAGAAATAATATTAATTACAATAATAGTAATAATAATAATAATAATAATAATAATAATAATGTTTACCGGTGAATCCTGAAGCGGAGTAATTTACGCTGATATTACGGCCATAGGTATTACAGTATTTACAGTCTGTGAGCATGACTGAAAATGCTACGCTCCTGATGCTCCTGTGGGGGAAAAACCACTCCTGGCCAACCTCCTGCGCGCCCCCAAACGCTGTCCAAGTGTTGAGGTGTAATTATTAATCTTAGACAGGTCTGCTAACAGTTACGTTCTGCTTTATGAATTTACCCGTTATGAGGTATGTGAGAATGCTTGAGTAAGCGTGCGTATGTATGTATGTATGTATGTATGTGTATATATATATATATATATATATTCATATATATGTATATATACAGTGTATATATATATATATATATATGTATGTATGTATGTATGTATGTATGTATATATATATATATATATACACACACACACATATATATATATATACTTTATGTATATATATATACATATATATATACATATATATATATATATATATATTAAACGTATTTTTCATTTCCGTTGAACGTTCAAAGATCTTGGTAAATTAAAAATAGGAATTGGTCGACAGACATGGTAGTTTTTTTTTTTTTTTTTTTAAAGAGAAGAAATACATCACTTTCATCTTACCCAGCACCTACATAACTTCATTAACTTGACCTTTATACGCACGTACCCGCACGCGCGCGCACAAACACACGCCCATGCACGCACGGAAACAGGTCTTCAACTGTTGTGAAACCACCATCGAGAGAGGTATTGTATCAACAACTTAACATCATCATCTAGGTAAGTTTTTTTTTTCTTTAATACGCCTCTGTAACACGGTCGTCCACTGCCTTGGATTAGAGCTCTCTTGCTTGAGAATACACTCGGGCCCACTATTCTAACTTAATTCGCTTCCTCTTGTTTTATTATAGTTTTTATTGCTTATATAGGAAATATTTATTTCAATAATACTGTTCTTAAAATGTTTTATTTTTCATTTTGTTCCTTTCCTCAGTAGGCTATTTTCCCTGTTGGGGTCCCTGGGCTTAAAGCATCATGCTTTTCCAGCTAGGATTGTAGCTTAGCAAGTAATAATAAAAATAATAAAACTGCACTCCAGCTATTAGCACCAGCACTAATTTTTTAAGCTGATAGGTAAGGTGGATTTAAGAAGAATGGTGGAAGTTAGCTAACTAACAATGTTAGGGATTAGATAGGGAAGTTGAAGTATTAGTGAGAGTAATATAAAGTGTGGGTTTTATCCAAAATTTAACTATATAAAGGTGGAAATTCCTAATTATGGTGTTAAAATTAACATAATAAAATAATTCCTTATTTTTCATTTACGTTTTGTTTTCTGGTATTCATGGAAAATCAAAATTCTATGATATTGAAATCCTCCATTATAATCTGATCAACATCTATCGGTAAAAGAGGAAAAGCAATTTTCTATATATATATAAAAAAAATATTGAATTCAAAACTATCCCAGAAGAAGATTTTGCATTTCAATATCAATTCTCAAGCGCACAGGAGAGAGAGAGAGAGAGAGAGAGAGAGAGAGAGAGAAAAAAACTTTCTCTCTTTAACTCGGCCACACGGGATGACGACCAAAACGATGATGATGATGATGATGATGGTTGGAGATAAGTATGGCACAATGGCCATCAACTTCGTTTTCGCTTTTATGCAAATGAAGAAGTGATGTTGATGTTAGCAAACATAATGACAGGAAATGCGAAATGAAAGTGAACGAATAACACAACTCCCCCCCCCCCTCACACACATCTTAAGAAGATCCAGTGGAGGAGAGAGAGAGAGTTTTGATCTACGGACCTGATAGCGACATCTGCTGTCATCGGCGTCAGATGAAAAAGAAAACGTGCGGGTGGGCGTATGTACAGTACGTATTTATGTGCGTGTTGCGTGTGCGTGTTCGTGTGCGAGCGAGAGAGAAAGTCAACTGCACTAGAATGAATAGCGAATTATTACGGCAGTGACCCGTGAAAAATGATAGTTGAAATCTGTAGTGATACACTTTGAATTAATATGACAGTTTTTGGAAGTGAAGTCTTCATTTTGTGAGCGCGGTTAGATTTGGATACAAACATTGGCTTCCTTTCTATATTTTTGATAAAAAGAAATGTATTTCACTTAGTTTTTTTTTTACACCGATGGCATGCGTCTGATCCATTTCTTATCTCGCCCCTTTTTCTTTTACTATTACACTTTCATAGCTCATTCTGACCACCTAAACTTCTAAACTTTTACTCAATGACTCGACTGACATGAAAATTATACCTTCTCTTACCAACACACAAGCTTCATATTTATATAAATACTAGTGTACACGAGCCGTCAAAAGTGACATGTTAAATATTTACATAGATACGCAAACACACGCACAGATTCAACCCTTCCCATCGACTAGCCCATTCCTAACTACAACCCGCTGGTCCTATTTATTTTTGAGTTTGGTTACCGAGTGTACCTCTCTCACCAGGGTATGGCTACTCTCCCCTGAGCTTGACAAGAAAGAAATACATATATTCATATATTTGTATATATAGTCACCCATTTGTTGTTTATTACATAGGGGCGATGCTTACCTCCAAACTTCTGATCATAAGTACAGTTACGTGATATCAAGGTTACAAAACTTATCTGGATATAAATACAAAATTCTACATATCAATTGTGATATCTAAAGTTTTAAAAAATTACTATAAATTATATCCAATTCACAAATTAAAATGTTTCATTTGAGACAATAAATCAATATCAACAACATTTTCGTTCTAATTAAGTAATATCACAAAAAAAAAAAAAAAATATTTATCACTTCATATTTTAATCTCACAATGATCGATTTAGTAAAGAATCGGGCGTAAAATCTTTATTCTTATCAAAATTGTTTATTGAAAATAATCGCATAAGCGAGACAGACCAACGGTTTATAAAAACCACCATATAAAAAGGGACTTCACCCAGATCTAGATGTAACTCGATAATCATTCCTCTATTACATACAGCCACTTAAAATACCTTACACTAGCACCTCTCTCTCTCTCTCTCTCTCTCTCTCTCTCATATACATATGCATATATATATATATATATATATATTTATATATATATATATATATATATATCTGTATTTTTAAATATATATAATATATAATATATATGTAAATATATATATATATATATATATATACATATATATATACATATATACATATATATATACACATATATATAGATGCTTAAACTAAATTTCTCCACCAAAGAGCAAATATAGTCTCCGAGGATGAACTGAATAGTCTTTGAGACATCCAAAACCACTCTCTCTCTCTCTCTCTCTCTCTCTCTCTCTCTCTCTCTATTAACAATTCCTCAAGGTATAGCCGCAATACAAAACCACTAAATGGAGACTTCGAGATCACCCAAGCATCAACAGCAAAACCAAACGCTTCTAAAATTTTAAGGTCTGAACAATCCAGCTCACGTAGGAGAGGATCCTCCTTCTCTCGACAGTGTACTGTCATCATTATTCCCTTCAGCCAACCACGAAATCAAGGAATTGAACACATTCCAGGCAAGAGGCAAGCTCTACATTCCAGTGATAGAAGCACGTGAGGAAATAAAAAAGAAAATGGGTGGAAATCGAAATATAAAAACCGATTTACTATACACGGCACACACATATACAGTATATGTATATACTGTTTATATATATATATATATATATGTGTGTGTGTGTGTGTGTGTGTACGCGTGCTTTACTGTTACAAGGATCACGTGACTTAATATACAGGAAAAGCCAGCAGAAAATAATATAACACTTAGTAATATATATATATATATATATATATATATATATATATATATATATACACACACAATGTGTGTGTGTGTGAGGACGTAAGAGAACTACCAAAAGTTGGATAATGGACACTACCAGCAAGATGCTGAGGTAAAGTGGAGATAGTGTGATCGAATGACTGCCAAAAATTTGCAACGTAAATAAGGACGAAGAAGATAATCCGGAAGAATGGAGGAGAGAAAGAACTGCTCCAGTGTAAACAAAACTGTAAAAGGAATAAGATTACTTAATTACTTATCATGCCACTTAAGATGTTTTGCAAGTAAGAAAGATGAGCAAGAAAGTTATAGAAAAGAGGATTTGACACAATCGATGGAGATGATGTGTGAAAGATGCTCTCTCTCTCTCTCTCTCTCTCTCTCTCTCTCTCTCTCTCAGATACTTTAAAAAAATCTCTCTCCCTCTTACACACAGACACTTTTTAAAATCTCTCTCTCTCTCTCTCTCTCTCTCTCTCTCATACTTTAAAAAAATCTCTCTCCTTACACACACAGACACTTTTTAAAATCGCTCTCTCTCTCTCTCTCTCTCTCTCTCTCTCTCCTAGGACCGAAAGGAATCTCATTCGTCCAACGCCTCCACCTTTACCCTCCCACACACTCCTTTGGTTGGATGGCCCCTCTTCTAAAAACACTTGACCTCATGAAACACGAGAAATTGAAAGTACGTTCACTTGCTGAAAATAAAGCTAGCAGAAACTAAACTCCTGAAGGTAAAACGCATTGAAATGTTCGTAAACCGGTTCCAAGAATTAAATATTCCTCATGAAAAAACTTATCTTTGCAGAAAAATAAATTAATCTTTCATTTGTTAATTATGGTTATGGTGGCCTATTGGAAACGTCTCTGCCTGGTGATCGCCGAACTGGGGTTCGAGTCCCGCTAAAACTCATTAGTTTCTTTAGTGTATGCAACCTCACCATCCTTGTAAGCTAAGGATGGGAGTTTGAAAGACCCTATAGGCCTACCTTCTGAGTCATCAGCAGCCATTGCCTGGCCCTCCCTGGTCCTAAGCAGGGTGGAGATGGGGCTTGGGCGCTGATCTTATGTATAAATGGTCACTTTCTAGGGGCATTGTCCTGCTAACTAAGGTAATGTCACTGTCCCTTGCCTCTGTAATTCATGAGCGGCCTTTAAAGCCTTTAAACCTTTAAGAAACTTGCGAATTTAGAAAATGGGAAAAGTTTCATGAACTTCAGATATAACACATCAGAAATATTCCTATCAAATCTATAATTAATTTCATGGGAGCATAACTTTCACCAATAGTATAAAATCATTTAAGCAAGGAAATCAATTACGTAGTAAGGTTGCACTCATCACTTGCTGCGAGGTAAGGTGCGAAAAATTACAACTCTGTGAACTTAAAAATCAAACCATAAGTTCAATGTCTTCATTTAATTTGCCTAATCCTCTAGCAACATTTTTGCAACAAAGAATGTCATCGGGTGGACTATAACAAATGAAATGAATGACAAACAATGATAACATTTGAGAGAGAGAGAGAGAGAGAGAGAGAGAGAGAGAGAGAGAGAGAGTGCAAACATATTTATAGCAATTTTCTGTACAAAATCTAAACAAATCGCACAACATTGTACATCCAATAACAAGAATATGAAGCAAGAAAATGCATTACTTTTCACCTGGACTGTTGTTTTCATAACAATAAATGTATCTCTCCTTCTCTTACCAATCTTTCCATACTGATAGAGGACAGATGCTTCCTTTTAAAGACTGCACTGACCATAATAGGTGTCCCAAGGTTACTTGGCTTGAGCAAAATCTTCTCTCTTAAGACACCCAACTGTACTACATAAAACTTCTCTCTCTCTCTCTCTCTCTCTCTCTCTCTCTCTCTCAAGAAAGATACTCAAAAATGAATATCCATGTCGCTAGCTCCTAGGGTATTCCGGTAAAGAATTCTCTCTCTCTCTCTCTCTCTCTCTCTCTCTCTCTCTCAAAAAAAAAAAAAAAAAAAAAAAAATTCTCAAAAAAGAATATCCATGTTATTCATTTACATTCTCAGCTAGCAATCTGAGGACTTTCGTTCGATTCTCAGATCATACGCGAGTGTTCCTAAAACTTGCATATATGCCTCAGTTCACCTAAACTGCAAATTGCGTAAGCTAATAGCTAGTCAACTAATGTGGGTCGCAGTTAGCGTTTACTAAAAAGAGAGTTGAAGGGAAGTAAAACACTAACCTTGAATTTCTGTATCTCTATTAAATGCAATTAAATAGTGTACACCATCAAAGTAGGAAGGTCTCAACAAGGCAATTCTCGTCCCTGAGGGTTAGACTAATCAAAAGCTCTCTCTCTCTCTCTCTCTCTCTCTCTCTCTCTCTCCTCTCTCTGAGAGGTACCTATTCAGTACCTGGAAGACTACAAGACACAAAAAACTTGACTTCCCCGTTTTAATCCTGCCAGACCAAACACGAATTTAGATCTCATCTGATTCGATCGTTTATTTTTAGACACGGAAATCTTCATGCAGGATTTAGGAAGCTGTCTCTGATATGCTTGAACATATGAACACGCACGTTAGGAAGTGTGAATTGTTCAAAATTTTTATCTAATAAAACTCTGAACATATGAACACACACATTAGGAAGTGTGAATTGTTCAACATTTTTATAGATCTAATAAAACTGAAACACATAAACACACACATTAGGGAAGTGTATATTTTTAAAAATTTCTATCTAATAAAACATTGAAACACATGAACACATCAGGAAGTGTATATTTTTAAACATTTTTATCCAATAAAACATTGAACACATGAACACACACATCAGGAAGTGTATATTTTTTCTAAAATTTTATCTAATAAAACATTGAAACACATGAACACATATTAGGAAGTGTATATTTTTTTTTTAAATTTTATCTAATAAAACATTGAACACATGAACACACATTAGGAAGTGTACATTTTTTAAAGATTTTCATCGAATAAAACACGGAACACACAATCATACACATTAGGAAGTGTACAATTTTTAACATTTTCATGTAAATAAAACGCTTCAGATAAAACACAGAACACACAATCATACACATTAGAAAGTGTACAATTTTAACATTTTCATGTAATATAAAACGCTAAACACAAAAACACACACATTAGGACATTAGGAAGACTACATTTTTTATCATTTTTATCCAATAAAACATTAAACATATGAACACATATTAGGAAGTGCACATTATTTAACATTTTCATCTAATAAAAACATTGAACACACAAAAAATAAAAACACAAATTAGGAAGTGTATTTTTAACATTTTTAACTAATAAAACATTAACTAATTATTTAGTAAGCATAGAATATACTAGGCATGAACATACACGCGACAGAAAATAAGCTTATAATATAAAAAAAAACACAAACAAACTTTCCCCTATAGCTATTAATATTATCAAGACAAGGGACAGATAAGCAGGATAAGGGGATGGTAAGGCCCCGTCTTCACAAGGGATGCGAGTAAGGCTCACTTCCTCGTAGAGACACACGTCCTTTCCTATATCAGACGTAAGTGGGAGTAGGGAGGGAAGGACAGGTGAAAATATAACCCCCCCCCCCACCCCCACCCCCACCCCAATCTCCATCCACCCAGAAATCCCATTTTGTGACAGGTATCCGGAAACATAGAATAAGGGAGCAACTTCTTTTTTGGAGTTTGACTAACCATGAGTATTTTTTTTTTTAAAAAGAATGGAAATATTTTAATTTAATTGTAGTATATTTATTTCCTTTCTTCACTGGGCTATTTTCCCTGTTGGAGCCCTTGGGCTTATAGAATCCTATTTTCCAACTAGGGTTGTAGCTTAGCAAGTAATACTAATACTAATAATAATAATAATAATGTCTCTTGTATATTTATTTCCTTATTTACTTCCCCCACCGGGCTATATTCCCTGTTGGAGCCCTTGGGCTTATAGAATCCTAACTTTCCCAACTACGGTTGTAGCTTAGCTAATAATAATAATAATAATAATAATATAATAATAATAATAATAATAATAATAATAATAATAATATTGATAAAGTAGAGGAAGAGAGACAATACAATATAATAAGATAAGAAAATGCAAGATAAATGCACTTTACTTCTCACCTCAAACTAAAGGCCATCAAGATCTATATTTAGAGACACCGTTATGTGGTCAATAAAAAAATAAAAAAAAATATTAAAAGTATCCTTCGAACTTCCACCAACTCCAACTCCTCAGTCTCGTCACTCAATTCGGGGTTTATTTTCGCACAGTATTGATGAAATTAAAAATATTATATTCATTCTACACGATATAACGGCATTTGCAGGTGAGAAAGAGAGGTGAAAACATTAATCCCCAGTAATTCAGTTACTGAATGGGGTTGCTTTCATTGAGTATAATTATAATCATACTCTAATTGGAACTATAACTCAGAGTAAAAATTTAAAAGTCACTCACAGAATATGAAGGAAATTCTTTTTAAAAACTAAATATATTACACGAAGTGGAAGAGAGACTGCTAGGTCTCTCTCTCTCTCTCTCTCTCTCTCTCTCTCTCTCTCTCTCTCTGGATGCACGATGACTCGACATCCTCCGACATCTCTCCCAGCGTGTAAATATTGCATCACGTCTCTCACGCTTGGGATTCAGCAACATATCATGTGCAAGGTTTTTACTAAAATTCTCAAGGCAGGACGGTAAACCACTTAATAAAATACAATCAGCTGGGAAGAGCAATTATAATTACCAGTTAAGTTAATGTACAGTATAATAATGGATATGACAAAGGGAATTTACAATGCAGATGACCATGTACAACCATTATCAATTTAATTCTTTCTCTCTCAATCCGATAGGATGTTTATAAGGCACTAGTGTACGCAACCCGTCAAAATGACGAATGAATACCCGGGTAGATATACACGCACATGTACTCACACACAAATTCAACCCTTCCCACCCACCCACCCCTTTCCTAACTACAACCCGCTTGCTCGGCAATTAGTGGGAAAGTGTGGGTTCAGAGTGTACCTCTAGGGGTACCTCCGTCTCACCAGGGTATGGCTACTCACTCTCCCTCTGAGCGTGACATGAAAGACATATATATATATATATATATATACCCAGTATAGTCAGACACTTGCTCTTTATTATATGAGCTAGATAAAAACACAAAAAAAAGACAAAAAAAAAAAAAAAAAAAAAAAAAGAGCGGAATTCATTACCAAAAAATTAAGGAAATGAAAATATTGTTCCAAAATAACACACGAACGAACCTCACCCCAACCCAGTTCCTTCAAAGTAGCAAAACATAATACAGAACAAAAACATGTTAACATTATTGCTTACGGAAGCGGATAAGGAGTATCGCGCAATCTTATGTGTCTGTCCCCATTGTTATCACGTTGCAAGTCATCGGGCACCCCCCCCCCCCCCTTCCCAGAGATACTCAAAAAAGGATATCCATGTCACTAGCTCCTAGGTATTCCGAAAGGAATTTCTCTCTCTCTCTCTCTCTCTCTCTCTCTCTCTCTCTCAAGAAAGATACTCAAAAAAATATCCATGTCGCTAGCTCCTAGGTATTTCGGAAAAGAATTCTCTCTCTCTCTCTCTCTCTCTCTCTCTCTTCTTTCTCTCCTCTCTCTCTCTCCTCTCTCTCTCTCTCTCTCAAGAAAGATACTCAAAAAAGAATATCCATGTCGCTAGCTCCTAGGTATTCCGGAAAAGAATTCTCTCTCTCTCTCTCTCTCTCTCTCTCTCTCTCTCTCTCTTCTATTTTAGTAAATAAAAGTGTAACTGTAAAAACTTTTCTACGTCTCTTACTCAAGTGTAGACAGCGGATTATAAAACCAAAATTATCCCTTGAATAACCACCAGGATAAAGCATTAGTGCGATACATCCAGTCATTACCGTTTCCTCTCATTGCAAATTATTTTAACATAACCTGATTCTATTTATTGACCTGTGTTTAAATTGCTGTATACGAACCTCATACTGAAATTCACTTAGGTTTTCCACAATAATGTGTCTCTGAGGTGTTGCCAGGCCAGGGTCCTTGGGGTCCAGAAAACCCCCCCCCCCCCCCCCCCCCCCCCCACACACATAGGGGCAGAAATTTGCAAAATTGAACATATTGATAAGTTCAAAGATATAAAGTCTTCAATTTTAATTTTCAGAATTTTCATATTACTATTATGTATTAGACCCTTCATATATTTTAAGTTGTGTTGGATAACCCCTTTAAAAATGTCTGGCTACGCCACTGATATTTGCGTCTACTATTCATGGAGAGAGAGAGAGAGAGAGAGAGAGAGAGCGAGAGAGAGAGAGAGAGAGAGAGAGAAGAGAGAGAGAAAAATCATCAGATGTCAAAAATCTCGTTACTGCGAATTCGTGTAAAGAAATTTTCATCAGCGAGATGAATATTGGACAGTCTCCCTTTTTCCCAACAGAAGTGACCACATAGATGGAAATACAGTAGATATAACATCATCCATATAAATCCACCCATATTGAATTCTAAACGTCAAGATGGTTCATAGTGTCATATTGGAAACATCCTCGCCTAGCGATCTGCCAAACTGGGATTAGTTACGCTCAAGCTCGAAAGTTTCTTGTAGTGTCTGCGAGCTTACCATCCTTGTGAGCCCAGGATGGGGTTTTTGGAGGAGCGTATATTTCTACCTCTTGAGTCCCCAGCAGCCATTGCCTGGCCTTCCCTGATCCTGGCTTGTGTGGAGAGAGGGCGTGGCTGCTGATCATACGTATAAATGGTCAGTCTCTAGGACAGTGTCATGCTAGTTAAGACATTGTCACTGTCCCTTGGCTCTGCCATTCATAAGCGGCCTTTATACCTTTAAATTTCATTATATTATAACACAAATTAACGCTAAACCACTAAATCAGTGGATACCGATGTATCCCAAATACACAGCTACACAAAGTAAAAAACCTTCACTTCAAGCAAATATAGATATGAAGGCCATATTGAATTTTCAGGGTAAAAATTAATCAAAGGATTATCATATTACGTATCAGAAATTAATTATAAATCCCAAATTGTGTATAAACTGATTGTATTGCAAATGCATATACATTTAGGGGAATGTATTCAAAATTTCTCTACCATTCGTGGCAATGTTGGATTTGGCTGCAGCGAGCCTTATGCACCTCCGTGATTTACGGGGCTGTGAACGCAAGAGCCCGTGTCCCACATAAGTTGGGACAGTTTAAAAACAAATAAACAAACCTCCGTGACTTTTATGCTTTAAAAACCCCTTCTTTAAATAAAACTCAGACATTCACTCGACTTGGAAATATATACGCGACTACATATAAATTCAGACCTTAGCTCCAACCACTTTTTAGCCTTATAATTTACTTCTATTCTTTTCTCCTTCTTTCTATCTACCTGTCAAAACTCTTTAAATTTATACAGTATATTTCCCCCGTTGTACCTGAATAGCCCTCCGGCCCTAGGGCTGGGGCATAGGGTCAAATTTCAAAAAAATCCGTCATTTAAAATGCCTTTATTTGAGGCCCATACCTATAAAAAACAAGAAAGATTCTAGCTAACAAATGGATATAGATAAGTAAATAAAAATAGAAATAGGAGATGATTATGATCAGGAATAAATATAAGAAGAAAATATCAAAGCTTTACGGTTTCACATCCTATACTACACTGTATGTCAATTACCG
>NC_090766.1:61178501-61223167 GCF_036898095.1 Palaemon carinicauda | reverse complement strand
GTGTGTTCGTGTGTGTGGGTGTGTATTTATGTAAATGCAATATATATTGCTACTTAAATTATATTTATAAAAAACAAATCTTTCTAGAATTATAAACTTGTATGTACCGTATGTATCTTTTACATTCTTGCTCTTGCTTTAATTTACTTCCTGAACTCCTTATCCTCTGTCTTTAATGGACAGGAAGTACTATTTTGGTATTTTTTCCTACGAGAGACGAAACCCTAGTAGAGTTATTTCCTCTCTCGAAGTGGGTGTTCAACTTAGCATCACCATGTGTCTGATGTGTTGTCTGCGATTTTGACAGCTGGCATGACGTTGGTTGGGGGTAATCTGTTGCTTTGGTATTTTTAGTACTCGATGATCTTCAGTCACGCAAATGCGAATGTGTTCTCTTCCCGAGAGGTTGGCTGTTTTAGAAGTAGATCGTTTTATATAAGTAGAGGTTCCTGAATAGCTGTGAAATTTGCATAGCATTGATGCTTTAACGTGCCTTATAACTTTTAAAGCAAATAGAAAATAGAATAAAACATCACAATGATATAAATAAACAGTCTGCTATTTACATGTTTGGTGCGTACTTTTGACATATTTGACATTGCGCCGGGATTACATTCATCCCGCTAGTAGTGATCGGAATAGTCTTAGCCATCTTAGAAAACGTCTTGGTGTTAATGAAATGTCAACAGGCTCCTTGTTTAGGGTTGTGGTAGATGTGGTAACTTCCCTGACTGGTGAACGCCAGACTGGGGTTCGAGTCCCGTTCGGACTCATTAGTTTATTTGGTCGTTGCAACTTCACCATCCTTGTGATCTAAAGATGGGGTGTTTTGGGGAGCCTATAGGGCTATCTGCTGAGTCATCAAAAGCCATTGCCTGGCCCTCCTTGGTCCTTGCTTGTGTGGAGATGGTGGCTTGGGCGCTGATCATATGTGTATATGGTCAGTCTCTAGGGCATTGTCCTACCCGATAGGGCAATGTTACTGTCCCTTGCCCCTGCTATTCATGAGTGGACTTTAAACATTTAAAACCACCAGGGGATAGTAATGTAGGATATTAGAAACGGTTTTTTTTTTTTCTTTTTTTTTTTTTTTTTAAGCTCCCCAAGGTCCAGGAAACATTAATTTTGCTATTTTTGGATCCGGTTTAGACAGCTGCACGAATTGTTATTCTCAGATATTAATATTATGTGAGTAAAGGAAATTAAACAAAGGGACAGGTTCCTAAGGTTTGTTAAAAAAAGGACTATTTAGAGTATTCTGTAGCAACTAAACCAACCTTTGTGTTTGTGAATGACAATACTGGAGGCGATGAGTATTTGGTGAACAATACTTTAACCTATGGTAGAGGATCATATTGTCTTATTGCTCCTCTTCTCATTTATCTAAACCTGGGCCACCTCCACATTATTTAGAATAATTTTGTAATAGTGATAACTTTGCGGTTTGTCTGTCTAAACAGCAATATTCATTTTAGAATTTACTAATGTTTTCTTCCAAGAGTTTTATATTTGTAATTTCGAAGCATTGTATGAAACTTATTTACAATGTATTCTTTGAGGCCTACGTTTATATAATTATTTTGAAAGGGATTCCACGCCTGTATTCTTTCTCTGTCATCTAACATATCGATTATTGTTTTGTCAATAGTATTTACTTAAGTTACTCTACAGGACCTACATGTTCAGTTTAAAACATATATTCTTAGGTATTTTGCATATCACACTACAAAACTATTTTTTTTTTTTTTTGTTAAATCCAAATTATCGTTCACATTCTTAGATATTTTGCATATCATACTGCATAACTAGTGTTTATTGTCAAATCTAAATTATCGTTTACATTCTTAGATATTTCTCATATCACACTGCATAACTAGTGTTTATTGCTAAATCCAAACTATTGTTTACATTCTTAGATATTTTGCATATCACACTGCATAACGTGTTTATTATCAAATCCAAGTTATCGTTCACATTCTTAGGTATTTCACATATCTCTACATAACTAGTGTTTATTGTCAATCCAAATTATCAGAACGCTCCAAGAACAAGTAAGTTTTCAAACATCATCACGAGGCTAAGCGAACTGAGAAAAAACTTAAAAACTTCTCTGCATTTGGGAATAACAAGACTTGAGTCCCATCCTAGGGGATGACTTAGCTTCCCAGGCACGCTGTTCGAGACGAGAACCAGTCGCGTCTTTCAACTCGCTACCTGGTTTGTTTACAAATTATGTTCCTGCCGAAGGTGGGAGGGACTAGTCTACTGTTTCCAGATGGGTCTATGCACCTCTCTCTCTCTCTCTCTCTCTCTCTCTCTCTCTCTCTCTCTCTCTCTCTCTCTCTCTCTCTCTCATGTTTTATAAGTTACAAACTTCCACATATTAACTCTCCCTCTCTCATTGTAATTTTTAAGATAAACTTCTTCCACATATTAACTCTCTCTCTCCTCTCTCTCTCTCTCTCTCTCTCTCTCTCTCTCTCTCTCTCTCTCTCCTCTCCTCTCCTCCTCTCTCTCTCTTTTATTTAAGATAACTCATTCCACATATTTATTTACAAATTACTGTAGTCAAAGAGATGTTTAATGGCAGCTTTTGAGAAAATTTCATTTAAATCCATATATACTTTTTATATAAAGCAAAATAACAGCTCCATTTTATGCATTCATATAAATTATTTTTTTTTTTTTCTAAAGCAAAATGACAACTCATTTTTATGCAATCACGCATATAAAGTATACTTTTTTATATAAAGCAAACTGACGACTTATTTTTATGTAATCACTTATGTAAGGACAAGCAACTTCGTACCCAGTAAAGCAGGACCAATTTTCGTGGAAACGAAGGCACGAGCAACCTACCAGTGAACACTTTGTTTTCCAAGAAAGTCCTCGTTGCGAAGTCCCACTTGGCCAGAGATTATTCGTTCCTTAGAAGAAATGCAAGTCACTCGTCGTAAATATTAGTATTATTATTATTATTATTATTATTATTATTATTATTATTATTATTATTATTACTAGCCAAGATGCAACCCTAGTTGGAAAAGCAAGATGCTATGAGCCCAGGGGCTCCAACAGGGAAAAATAGCCCAGTGAGGAAAGGAAATAAGGAAATAAATAAATGATGAGAATAGAAATAAAATTAACAATATATCATTCTAAAAACAGTAAGTGTCAAAACAGATATGTCCTATATAAACTATTAACAACGTCAAAAACAGATATGTAATATATAAACAATAAAAACTCATGTCAGCCTGGTCAACATAAAAACATTTGCTCCAACTTTGAACTTTTGAAGTTTACTGATTCAACTACCCGATTAGGAAGATCATTCCACAACTTGGTAACAGCTGGAATAAAACTTCGAGAATACTTATAGAAAATGTAAAAGTAATTTCTATATGCCAAAGATATAATTTCTATAAATTTCTCCTTTATTATGGATATGAGTATCCAGAGGACTAGGATTTTGGAAAGAAGACCCACCCCCTTAGGGTATTTGTGGCAAATGTGGTAACGTCCCTGATTGTTGAACGCCAGACTGGGGTTCGAGTCCCGCTCAAACTCGGTAGTTTCTTCTGTCGCTGCAACCTTACCATCCTTGTGTAGTAAGGATGGGGTTTTTGGGGCAGCCTATAGGTCTATCTGTTGAATCATCAGCAGCCATTGCCTGGCCCTCCTTGGTCCTAGCATGGGTGGAGAAGGGGGCTTGGGCACTGATCATATGTATATATGATCAGTCTCTAGGGCATTGTTCTGCTCGATAGGGCAATGTCTCTGTCCCTTGCCTTTAATCCTTTAAACCATTAAACTGTTTGCTTCCTTGGCTGCATATACGCGAATTTATAAAAAGAAATAGTTTTCAAAGGAATACGTGAATTAAAAAAGAAAGTTTTCAAAGGAATTAGAAAAATAAAGTTTATTAGTTTATGGTGTTATGATGGATTTATTACTAAATGTGTCGTTGCAGTACATATGGTCACCTACGCAGAGGTTTAGCTGCGGCGTTGAGTCACACAAACAGGCTCCCTCTATTCTTCAAGGTTCAAGGGATCCCCTACTTCTCCACCATAACTAGATGCTTCTTATTTTCTCGCCCTCTCACCTATTAAGCTTTGAAGAAGAAACTGAAGACTTTCTTGTTTTCTAAGTGCTTCGAAATTGGTCTGTATAAATTTGCAATTTTAACGTGAGTTCTTTTGCTTGAAGGAAGGATGCAGTCGGAGCAATGATCTTTCAGTAGTTTTAGTCTTCTGGAAGCATTTTAAACGGTATCTATGCATTTTGAGCAATATTGTTTCTGTAATTTTAGTCTTTACACTCGGGCACACTATTCTATTCTATTTCTGTTGTTCTTGTTTTTTTTTATATAAAAGATCTAGTTTAATATTATTACTGTTCATTCAATATTTTATTTGGATTGTTTTTACTTCTCTTGTTTATTTTTTTTCTTTGTTTCTTTACTGGTCTATTTTCCTCTGTTGGAGCCGTTGAACTTATAGCGCCTTGCATTTCCAACTAGGGTTGTAGCTTAGCTTGTAACAACAACAACAACCACAACAACAACAACAACAACAACAACAACAACAATAATAATAATGATAATAATAATAATAATAATACGCGGTGTGGGACTCTAAATAACTAAGAATGTAAACGAAAAACAGGTCTTGTAGTGTCTGTAGGGCAACAGGGTATCCATGTGTGATAGGACCAGTAAAACAGCCTTTGAAGTAAAGCGAAGTAAGGTCGATTTGGAGGGTGTACAGATCAGGCTGGTTCTTGAATTAACGGTGTAACGAGACTAAATGTTTGTGCATTGCTCTCGTGAATGGCAGGATCAGGTATATGATTACCTTTATTGTTGTACGTGATATTGGGGAACTGATTTTCCCGTTTCCCTGATATACATATTTTTTTCCGAGTACCTTTTAAGTTTAAGTGGAAGAGTTGGAAGACCCAGGCCTACATGGCTGAGGACTAAATCGTGGTTTAATTTGATTTGAAGTGTATATGATTACCATTGAAATTGTTTTTCCTGATATTGGGGTGCTGATTTTCCCTTTTCCCTGATATACATTTCATCTGAGTACGTTTTAAGTTTAATTAGAAGAGTTGGAAGACCCAGGCCTACATGGCTGAGGACTAAATCGTGATTTAATTTGATTTGAAGCGTATATGATTACCATTAGAATTGTTTTACGTGATATTGGGGTACTGATTTTCCCTTTTCCCTGATATACATTTTTATGAGTACGTTTTAAGTTTAATTAGAAGAGTTGGAAGACCCAGGCCTACATGGCTGAGGACTAAATCGTGATTTAATTTGATTTGAAGCGTATATGATTACCATTAGAATTGTTTTACGTGATATTGGGGTACTGATTTTCCCTTTTCCCTGATATACATTTTTATGAGTACGTTTTAAGTTTAAGTAGAAGAGTTGGAAGACCCAGGTCTACATGGCTGAGGACTAAATCATGATTTGATTTGAAGTTCTCTGGGATCCTGACATCGAAGGTCATTGATGCCGAACGAAATCGTGAAGTAGATGATGAGTGGAGAAGTATAGATTTAAAAGTTCAAGGTAGAGACGACTGGCGAAATCTAACCGAGGCCCTTTGTGTCAATAGGCGTCGTAGGGGGATGATGATGATATGTGAATCTTATGCAAATGTTGATATCCATTTTATATTTTACATTGTATATATTCTTAACTCAACGTAGATTTTCATGAGTTAAAATTAGATAGCAAAATAATCTGACAAACAACTTAAAACTAGTATAATGTATTTTGCTTATGTTTTTTTGGGGGGTGGGGGTGGGGGGAGGGTTTGCAGTAAATGAAACCTTTACCATCCTGTAGGCAAGGTTTTTTTTAATTATTTATTTTCCCTTTGAGGAATGACATTCACTAAAGTAGTACCGCAATCAAGAAAATTTATGAACTGCCAAGACCTTGTATTGTTGTGGTTTGGGACAATGTAACTATTGGCGGTATTCATTCATTATGTTTTGAATAAGAGTTGTGTGGTTAGATCTGAATGTGCCTGGAAGGTCATTATGTAGTTACCTTATTATAAATTTTTTACAATTACTTGAAATAACCTCACGCTTTACCTTATATATAATTAAGATGGTAAGTGACTATACTCAATTTTTTTTAATGAGGCGCATTTGCACTGACTCGCAGCGGTACCCTTTTAGTTCGGAAAAGTTTCCTGCTATCTAATTGGTTAGAATATTCTTGTCCAACCAATCAGCGATCAAGAAACATTTCCGAGCTAAAAGGGCACCCATGCGAGTCGGTGCAAATCTGCCTCACTAAAATGAATTGACTATAGTGGTCTGTTTTCTGTAGATTAAGCAGGTATTTCAAGTATGTTTACATTTAGAATGCTCACCTCAAATGATTTAATGTTTAACGTCTAAGGTAACGTTAGAATGATACCCTAAATAGCAAGACTAAATTATGTTTTTTTATTATCATTATTCATATATTAGTATATTTGTATTAACATTACTAAATTTTATTATTGATGTTTATACCTCCAACTCAAGCCTCACATAAAAGTCCATTAGTTCATCACAGTAAAATATAACATTTGACTTGCCAGTAAGGTTCTCCTTCGAAAGAAACCTCTTGGGCTGACAGAAATCCTAACAATAAAGCTCCATGTGAGGTGGAAGTCGGGAGTGCGAGATTATCTTGTTAAGTGGTCTCCGTGCCACCTCAATAGACGTATTGGTTGCTACGTGGGAAGCTGAGCCGCCAGCCAGCACCCACCAGCAGAAGGCGCTCTGATGTTGGTGGGTGTCGCCAAGGTCTGTCTTGTATAAGGAAAAGACGGGCGGGATTAGGAAGCAAGGTGGATTTGGGAGTGTTTATATATATATATATATATATATATATATATATATATATATATATATATATATATATATATATATATATATATATATATATATATATATATATATATAATGTTTGCAGTCTTTTTAGAGTTTTATCGTATCAAAAGAAAACTATTTTTTTGTGTGTAGGTGGGTTTATGTCTCGTAAAATCTTTGCATTTTTGCATTTGTTTTTTCATCTTTACATCACATGTTCTTGTACACACTCACACACACACACACATATATATATATATATATATATATATATATATATATATATATATATATATATATATATATATATATATATATAGGAACTCTAAATTCATAATTTTAAAGGTAAAACTTAATCATGGGTTCAATCGCAATGTAAGGTGGAAATGTAATTATATTAAGCAGAGTAGTGTTGATTTTTATTATGTACAGTGTACACATACACACACACACACACACACACATATATATATATATATATATATATATATATATATATATATATATATATATATATATATATATATATATATATATTACGTTTGCAATAACAAATGTTTTTATATTTTTTTTGTACGTAAGTTATCATAATATTCGTGGTCTAAAACATTTTAGCTCGAACATTTATATGTAGATTCTATTTACTTTATTGAGATTATAACTTGGTTTATGTAGGTCTTGAAGTTACTTATGGTTGGTTCTTCCATTGTACGAATAAATTTATTATTCCATTTTGAATTTATCTTACAAATAGGAGCCTGACCTTGGATATATATAGACACCAGGACGATTCTTGTAGTTCAGTTTCTTCTCAGAATAATAATGATGATGATAATAATAATAATAATAATAATGATAATAATAATAATAATAATGATAATAATAATAATAATAATAATGATAGTAACAATTATTATTATTATTATTATTATTAGCCAAGTTACAACCCTAGTTAGAAAAGAATGATGCTACAAGCCCAAGGACGCCAACATGGAAAAAAGCCCAGTGAGGAAAGGAAATAATGAAATAAACTACAAGAGAAATAATGAACAAAAAGTAAAGATTAAATATTTTAAGTACAGTAACAACTTTGAAATAGATCTTTCACATATAACCTATAAAAAGAGCACTTTGTCATCTTGTTCAACAGAAAAAAAAAACATTCACTGCAAGTTTGAACTTTAGATTTTCACAAGTACAACAAAATTATCCTTTCAACCGAAATTCCAAGGAACCACGGATTGTATACGTTTGTTCTTATTCACTTTGTGTATGTCGTACGCGGAGCTATAAATAACAGTCCACAATGGAAGAAAGGAGAAAGAAATAATGGGTATGGAAAATGGCCAGAGAAAAAAAAAAGGAGTTTGAGTTTCGGTTTGTCTGACGAAGTGACCGCTGCTATGGTAGCCTATCCCGAAGGTTTGAAATTTATGATAATTCATCTCTAAATATATATATATATATATTTTTTTTTTAATTCATATTTTAGGAGATACTCTTGATTATATATGCATATGTTTGTGAATGAGCAAAACTCAAACAAACACACACACACTATATATATATATATATATATATATATATATATATATATATATATATATATATATATATATATATATATATATATATATATATATATATATATAATGTGTGTGGGGGGGTACGTTAACGTGGTAAAAGGGTTTATGTATCGTCATGATCAGAAAAGCCCTACTAATCAGGGACCCCCCATACTGGGTTGGTGTGGTGATAGCAATCAGACTAAAGTCTCCCACCTCCACCAATATGCACTGACCAGCGTGGTGATGTAAAGTGACCAAACCCCAGATTTGAATCAGAACACGTTTGAGACCGATGTCCTACAGTGGACTAGAAAGGGCTGCATTTGTTGTTGTTGTTTTATACTATACACACAAACCCTTTCACCACGTTAAGGTATCACTACTCAGAAAGGCCATATATATATATATATATATATATATATATATATATATATATATATATATATATATATATATATATATATGTATATAAATACATATATATATATATATATATATATATATATATATATATATATATATATATATATATATATATATGTGTTTGTGTTTTTATCCCATACCTTCCTACGTATCTCGAAATACAAGAGAAAACATATCAAAGTTTGTCTTTGCTCCTCATTACCTTGAATTCAGAGGAAAGCCTTTTATTTCAATGTTATTTACAACTGACGCAATCAATGGAAATTGCCGTTCTAAATTGGCATTTTCGTCCCTGACGTTTTCACCCGAAAAAAAGAGACAGTGTGGATGACAAGGATGAGTGGGCGTGTCGTCATCCAAACACGGTTGAATGAGTGTAATGGATGATGAGGCGAACGTGATCTCCGGGTAGGGTGGTGAGAGGGAATATGGAAATGGCGTATGAGAGAGAGAGAGAGAGAGAGAGAGAGAGAGAGAGAGAGAGAGAGAGAGAGAGAGAGAGAGAGAGAGAGGAGAGTTGTTCTTTAACTTCAGATAATAATTCTATTTTTATTTTATTAGTTGATATTGTTTTTGAAATTGTAGATGACGTAGTTCATAGGTTTAAACGCCACTCATGAATTGCAGAGGTAAGGGACAATGCTATAGAGACTGAACACAGATTCAACCCCTTCCCACTCCCTCCCCCTTTCCTTACCGCGACCACTTTCACCAGTGTATGACCACTCCATTCATACTTACCCGAAGTACGGGAATAGACAGTTATTTTACGTCTGGCATTGCCACTGAGCGTGACAATATATATATATATATATATATATATATATATATATATATATATATATATATATATATATATATATATATCGAAGTACGGGAATAGACAGTAGTTTTACGTCTGGCATTGCCACTGAGCGTGACAATATATATATATATATATATATATATATATATATATATATATATATATATATATATATATTTATATATATATATATATGTGTATATATATATATATATGTATATATATATGTATATATATATATGTATATGTATATATATATATATATATATATATATATATATATATATATATATATATATATATATATATATATATATATATATATATATATATATAATCACTAGTCCATCCACTTGCGTCTGTTGTGGTCCTACGCCAGTCCACACCCGCACACTTCGTTTTGAAATTGCTTATATATACAATGTGTGTGTATGTATGAATGTATGTATGTCTAACCATACACTTTCTCTTTATAATATAATGGAGATGGTTATTGTTATTATTGGCTAGCAAATATTAGATCTATTCTATTATCAAAAAACATCCTTGTGCTAAAATCCTGACAGAAACTGTTGACTGCTAAAAAAAATTTTTCCTCTGAAGGAATGTTTTGTGTTTATCATGTGCTTAGAGCATCATATGGAATGCTGAAAAGTATGAGAATGTATTTGTAAATATAAGTGAAAAAAAATAATAGTAAACAAAAACCTCTGTGGTCTGGAAGAATTGCCTACTTATGAGGGAGTAAGGTTTCATGTCATAGGAGACGGGTTTACCAAGATACTTGAGAAGCTCCAGCATAGGTAAACAAACGCACGTGATCAGTGTTTTGATGGCACGTCTTGTTGACAAAACTTCCGTCGTGGCAGCATTTTGATGAATATGTTATCGATTCGTTTTTTATCATTATTTTATTTCATGTTAAGGATACTTCGTCATTATTATTATTATCATCATCATCATTATTATTATTATTGTTGTTGTTGTTGTTGTTGTTGTTGTTCTTGTTATTATTATTATTGTTATTGTTATTATTATTATTGTTATTGTTGTTCTTATTACTATTGCTACCAGTTCTACTATTATTATTATTATAATTATAAGTATTATTGTTGTTGTTATTAATATTGTTTTGGTTCTTATTCTTACTACTACTACTACTACTACTACTACTACTACTACTACTACTACTACTACTACTACTACTACTACTAATAATAATAATAATAATAATAATGATGATGATGATGATAATAATTTATTATTATTATTATTATTATTATTATTATTATTATTATTATTATTATTATTATTATTATTATTATTATAGCCCAATCTGAAATTTTCGAGGAAAGAAAAAACAATTGTACAAGCCTAGCACCCCAATAGGAAAAGTAGCATATTACGACCTGAGTGGAATTGTAGATGAAAGGGCACATCACAATACTGGAGCCTATATCCTCCAATCTTGGAGCCTATATTCCCCAATCCTGAAGGACCTTGTACATGGATAGCAATGAATGGCACCTGCGTTTAAAAAGAAAGGGCTAATGCTGAAGCCTAGATCTTCCACTCCTGAAAATGATAATGATAATAATAATCATGATAATAATAATATACTGAGAAGCAAAGAATAAACTATTAAAAGATAAATATACTAAAACAAACTAAAATTAAAACAGTAAAATGCTATGCCATATATATATATATATATATATATATATATATATATATATATATATATATATATATATATATATATATATATATATATATATATATACATTATATTATATATTTATGTAAACTTTATTATATATGGGAAATGAGCTTCCTTTATGTTTTGTGGCTTCAGTCATGAATGTTTTTGTCTTTGGTTCAAACATATTCAGTGCTTCAAGAATGAGTGTTGACAATGGTGTGCTATTTCATTGTTTACAAAACATATTGCTGATTTATTTATATCTCCTGTAGTAGAATATGAGTAATTGCGTCAAGGACTTTATCTGGTAACAGGAATAAATTTTAGAAATAGTTTCCTGTCAATTTTTTCAATTTTTTTTTGTTGGTTTGTCAATTGTAAATATATATTTTGCCATTGCTTTTCTTCAGAAAGCACCACTTTTGGTTTTTAGAACCCTGCTTATGTTTATCCTAGTAGATTAAGAATTTATTTTTTTTAGTATATCCCATCCTTTATGTGTATAGAGGAGTTAGGTGATTTTTCAAGGATAAATACTTGTGAACATGTCTTCCACTGTCTTGGGTTAGAGTTCTCTTGCTTGAGGGTACACTCGGGCACACTATTCTATCTTATTTCTCTTCCTCTAGTTTTGTTCAAGTTTTTATAGTTTATATAGGAGATATTTATTTTGATGTTACTGTTCTTGAAATATTTTATTTTTTCCTGTTCCCTTTTCTTACTGGGCTATTTTCCCTGTTGTAGCCCTGGGCGTATAGTATCTTGCTTTTCCAACTAGGGTTGTAGCTTAGCGAGTAATAATAACAACAACAACTGTTATGCCGGACATTGGATTAAAGATGTTACGAAATACTCGGTGCCAAGAAGCCATGAAAGTTTAGAATCTAAAATCAGAAGAATTATCCGTTATGTCTTTAGTGTATATATACAAGACCATAAAAATGTGTTGTTTAATTTTTTTGAAATCTTTAATTTTGAATTTCATGAAGTTACAAGTGGACGCGACCCGTCAAAATGACGGTTAAATATTTACACACACATTCAACCCTTCCCATCTTCTCCCCCTTTCCTAACTACAACACAGTTCGGCAATTTGTGAGAGATTGTGGCAAGATCTCTATACTGTATGTACGAATGTACCTTTCAAGGACCCCCTCTCACTAGGCTAATCCCCCTCCTCCCTCCTACCCGTTGGACGGGGAGAGAGCGAGTGGTCATACGATTGGCAATGCCGCTCAGCATGACAGGAAAGATATATATATATATATATATATATATATATATATATATATATATATATATATATATATATATATATGTATATACCTATATATTTATATATATTAATATGTATGTATATATATATATATATATATATATATATATATATATATATATATATATATATATATATATATATTATGTATATACCTATATATTTATATATATTAATATGTATGTATATATATATGTGTATATATATATATATATATATATATATATATATATATATAGAGAGAGAGAGAGAGAGAGAGAGAGAGAGAGAGAGAGAGAGAGAGAGAGAGAGAGAGAGAGAGAGAGACAGTGTTTGCTCTTTATTATATTGGGGTGATTTATCATTAATCTTAAAATGACTAAGTATATAATAATTCTGACTTTATAAGATAGCAATGTCATAAAAATATTAGTGACTTCTGTCATTCTACCTGAGTATCACTGATGATCTAGTAACTAAACAGCTGATAAATTCAGCCACTGACTATAGGAAACCAAACTTTACTTGGATGGACATGACTACGTTAATGTTTATACTTGGTTTCACTGATGCATTCAGTTTTATTTGCACGATTTGAGTTTCGTCAGTGTCTGCCTGTTTTAAAGTGATATTTTTTTTATTGGTATTTTATTTTGCATCAAATTATAATTATGATAATATCCCCTATATAATTAAGAGCAAGAGTCTGGCTATATATATATATATATATATATATATATATATATATATATATATATATATATATATATATATATATATATATATATATATATATATATATATATATATATATATATATATATATATATACAGCTAAACTCTTGCTCTTAATTATAAAGGGGATATTATTATCAATATACTTTGGTGCATAATAAAATAATACCAATAAAATAATGTCATTTTAAAGCATGCAGTCAATGGAAAAACTCAAATCGTGTAAATAAAACTGACGGCATCAGTGAAATCAAGAGTAAACATTAACGTAGTATATATATACACATTATGAATTACATTCATTCCTGTCACGCTCAGTGGGGAGGCTGAATAGTCATACCCTGTGACAGAGGGTACCAAGAGAGGTAAACTCGGAAAGCACTATCTCCCATAAATTTCCGAATTGTAGCTTGTAAAAGAAAAAGGGGTGGGAAGGGTTGAATATGTGTCCGTATATTTCTAAATATATAGTATCTTTTGACGGCTCGGGTATACTAGTATTAATAATATTACTAATTGTGTCCACAACTATAATGATGATATTAAAATTGGGTACATTAATTATCACATAATTGAAAAAAATATTATTTGAAATTGATTGGATGTTATGTAATCTCCAATGCTGTGCTTAGGCAATCACGAATAGCCTTTGTTCTTTTACTTTAGCTAAAGCTTTGTCTTTTTGTTAAGGACTGTAAAAATATTTTTTCTTTCATTCGTCTCTGTAGTTAGTTTATTTTTTACTAAGAGTATTGTCTTCCACGAACAATGTACTCGCGTCAGGCTTTGGAAATGAAATCATAAAAATAATATTATTATTTGATGAAAAAGTCATTGCTTAATGGAATATTCATTTTTATTTTATGTTTAACGACTTGTGTTATTCTCTATTGTATTAAATTGGCATTGTTTTCTTGTTCTAAATGTTTCTATAAGCATTATACAGGGTGCGCCAAAAGTAGGGTTACAGTGAACATTTGAACATTTTATATTTAGTAGACATCTAAACATTTATTTACATACATTGGACATTTTACAGTTAACATTTAATCTAACAAGAGCTCAAACTGTATTTATATATAAAACGTTATCGTGACGGTGAAAAAGATTGTGAAGCAACTGTAACCTTACTTTTGGCCCACCCTGTATATTCCATTGCATTGAAATGCAAATATTCAATATGCTTTACTGTCACAAGATTCACTTAACTTGATATACAGCAAAAGCCAGTAGGAAATAGTATCTAGCGTTTTCGTGCATTTTGTACCCTGAAGAAGTGTATAAAAATGCACGAAAGCGCTACGTATTAAAACATTATTTCCCACTGGCTTTTGCTTTATATTCGAAATAACGCAAAGTTCTTTTGGAAAAATACGAACAGCAATCATACAAGTTTGTCATCAATGCACATTCTCATTTATAAGCTGTGGATCTCCACACCGTTATGACAAGTAGGTCAATGTGTTATATAGCAGATTTTAGGTCACAGGCGGTTTTTAATTCATCGTTCGCAAAATCGACGAAGTTTCAAGTCTTAATATAGCTTCCATTATGTAATAGTTTACTATAGAAATTTCTCGCAATACGTCATATCTTCATGATTGCATAGCGATAAGGGAGCTTGGAACGGGAAACACAACTCGTGTGAAGGTGGATGAGTTCTGGTCGTGGCGCTGATGTCGGCTTGTGGGACAGGTGAGTGAGGGAGTGAATGAGTGTGTGTGTTTGTGTGTGTGAAGGTATAACGGTAACCTCTTGCTGGTGTGTCACGTAACCCCCCCCCCCCTCCCCTTATTTCTCACCCACCTCACAGCCCTGACTACTCACTCACTTGCGTCTTTCCTTGCACTATATTTCGAGTGGAATAAAAAAAAAGTTCGGAAATTTCAGAAAGGATGTATTCTTTTTTTTTTTTTTTTTTTTTTTTTTTTTTTTTTTTTTTTTT
Organism: Palaemon carinicauda; assembly: GCF_036898095.1. Classification (NCBI taxonomy): domain Eukaryota; kingdom Metazoa; phylum Arthropoda; class Malacostraca; order Decapoda; family Palaemonidae; genus Palaemon; species Palaemon carinicauda. Next base: position 61,207,840 of record NC_090766.1, on the reverse strand, counting down.
TTTTTTTTTGTGGTGGTTTAGATTAAAATGGAACTGGTTGATTACTTATAAAGGTGTATGAGATATTCTATATGATTTTAATCTCCCGTAACGATGGTTTTGCTATAAAATAGTTTTTATTCTTGATAGATTGTTATTATTATTATTATTATTATTATTATTATTATTATTATTATTATTGTTGTTGTTGTTGTTGTTGTAAAAACAGTCTTCTGGAGCGAGAAAAAGACCTTAAACTTAGCAAATAAGTTTCTATAGTTCTATAGAAGTGATAAAGTCTTCTCGTGAAAAAATAAAGGAAAAGAGTGATATATATGTATATATATACACACATATATATATATATGTATATATATATATATATATATATATATATATATATATATATATATATATATATATATATATATATATGTATATATATATGCAGTATATAAAGAAGAAAAGCTTAATGAACGGTGTTCGTATTTTCAATGGATTGTTATTGTTCTTATCAACACTTACTTCTTTTAGCAAGTACTCTCTGTCATTTCTTTGTTGCAAGTTGATTGCCATGAACAAACTCGTGTTTGTCCTCAAGTTGCTTTTGTATTTAACCTTCCGAACATTCCCACGGGCAAAAAGTCATTTCGAGTTGCCTCCGGCGGGAGCAGTGGTTTGAAATGAAGTCACCTCTGAGGTTCTTAAATCCAATTCCGTTTTGACCTGTTGTTATTTTTATATTTTTTTTAATTTGTAGAATATCTCCAGTTAGCTCCTGTACGATACCCAGATACTCAATTAAAAACTGAGGGTGGATTGAATATAGTGTTGATATGGTAAGCTTTTCAATAAAAGATACCTTGGTTTATATTGGAATGCAATAATATCAACGCTGAATTGTGTATCATTACAATTGGTCTTTGTATTATGCTAAAGACGAAGGTCTGTAGAGATTAGGGTCCATATATTCAGCAAGGATCAACCAGAAAAAAAAAACCTTATGTTTAACCCTAAAGGAAACAGTAGAACGTAACGAAGTAGGCTATATTTGCACAACACAAAATGATAACCCAAGAAGGAAGCTGTGGGGATAACCCAAGAAGGAAGCTGTGGGGATAACCCAAGAAGGAGGCTGTGTAGTAAATCACGATGGAATCAATGGCTATAACACAGGAAGGAAGCTCTGTTCCTAATCCAAGAACAAAAATGTGGGAATAATCCAAGAAGGAAACTGGGGGCATAACTCAAGAAGAAAGCTGTGGGCATAATCAAAGAAGGGAGGTGTGGGAATAAACCACGAAGGTAACTGTGGAAATAAACCAAGAATCAAGCTGTGAGCATAGTCCAAGAAGGAAGCTGTGGCAAAAACCAAAGAAGAAAGCTGTGTGAATAAACCAAGAAGGAACCTGTGAGCATAATCAAAGAAGGAAGCTGTGTTAGAAAACCACGAAGGAAGCTGTGGGAATAAACCATGAATCAAGCTGTGGCATAGCCCAAGAAGGAAGCTGTGGCCATAACCCGAAAAGGAAGCTGTGGGAATAATCTAAGAAGGACGCTTTGGGAATAAACCAAGACGGAAGCTGTGGGCATAACCCAAGAAAAATGCTGTGGCCCTAACCAAAAAAGTAAATTGTCAACATAGCCCAAGAAGAAAGCTGTGGGAATAGTCCAAGAATAAAGCTGTGTGAATAATCTACGAAGGAATCTGTGGGCATAAACAAAAAAGGAAGCTGTGGGCCTAGCTCAGATGTAAGCTGGGGTGATGATTCATAAGAACACATTGTGTATACCCCAGAAAAAAATCTGTGGGCAAGATCCAGATTGAAGCTTTAGGTTTAATATGAAGAAGAATAAAGATCTTTAGGGCTTATTAAATGACATTTGATAAAAAAATGTAGGGGATATAACCGAATTGGATTGTTAGGTTTAATATGCACCAGAAAACACTTAGAAGCCTATAAATGTCAATTTTTGCAGTGTTGTCCAGTCGTATGTTATTTTAGGGCCACTGTTAATATATATATATATATATATATATATATATATATATATATATATATATATATATATATATATATCAAATAAGCCATATATTTTAATACATTAATGTCTGGATTCTCTTATCGACCTCAGGATCAGAGTCCCAAGGCGGAACCACTGGATGGATAAGAGAATCCAGACATTCATCTATTAAAATATATGGCTTATTTGAATATGAAAAGCACGTCTAAATGTGCAAAATTTATCATATATATATATATATATATATATATATATATATATATATATATATATATATATATATATATATATATATCTATATATATATATATATATATATATATATATATATATATATATATATATATATATATATATATATATATATATAAATCTTCATCTTACGCAAGGTTGGTGTAGGTAATCAGTTAAAAGCCACAGAATATTTATTTCGGCTCGTTGACGTCAGAGTCAACCTCACTGGCCAGAAAGGTCATGAGTAAATGTATAAAAAGAATTTGTATTCGGGTTCAAATTATATTGATAGCAGGGTTTGAAACCCTAAACTGTTCACGTTGTGAGTGACATTTGTGATGGGTTAATAGATATAATGCATTTTCCATTAATACGATTATTGCCTTTCTGTTGATGTGTTTTTGTTGTTTTGCCCCAATTTATAGATTGATTTTGTATTGATACGTATGTAAATTGTACTGATGTGTTGTTGTTTATTGGTGTGTATGCTGCTTTTTATAGGGATATATATGCAACTCCTGTTATTTTCTTCCCTGGGATATGGTAGCATAACATCTAGCTGTTTGGTGTTTTGTGTGTTTGTGTATTATATTATTCAAACAACGACTCTTGTAATTCCGGTTTTGTACGTTGCAGGAATATTATTGTAATTCCTGAATCAGCGTCGGCATGGTCCAATATGTATGAACATTTCTTTTCGCTTTGTTCTTTATCCACTCAATACTTTATCTAATCCACTCTGATTCTCCCATTCATTAGTTTTCCAGTTCTTACCAGACTGACGAAGATTTCATTACTCTGAAACCGGCACATTGAGGCTCTGTTATTACTTCATGATTTCATGCAGGCAAGTCATGTCCTAGAAATCAAGATGATAATTATTGCGGTCTCATGTCGTATAAACCTTTATACACGGATATGGCGCAGATGTCTCGAGATATCCAGATGATGCGCGTTGCTCTCTTCTTCTTCTTCTTCTTCTTCTTCCAGAGGGTCATGGTCTTACTGGAAAAGTCCCTGCATCGCGATTTGCTTAACTGGGATTTGGGTCCCGCTCAAGCTCGTTAGTTTTTTGTAGTTTCTACAACCTCTACATCCTTGTGAGCTAAGGATTGGGAGGCTTAGGGGAATCCCTACTTCGTGAGTCAACAACAGCCATTGCCTAGCCCTCCCTGATCCTAGCTTGGATGGAAAGGAGCATTGGGTGCTGATGTTATGTAATAAATAGTTGTTACTGTGACATCAGATATTGTCTTCTGAAGATAGACAGAATTCGGAAAAGTCCCTTGCGGTGGTAAAGGCCAACTGGTATAATCTTGTCATGACCGGATAGTTTGCTGCATCCTTCCTGCAACCTATCCGTAAGGAGTTGATAATTAATTATGCTGGTAGTGTAAGGTTGGGTAACCTCCATTTGAATATGCAAGACAGGAGCAGGAAGCATTTTTTTTTTTATTGGAGAAAGAATCTAGTGGTGGAACATTGTTCCTTGTTCACCTGAATTCTCGTCATACAGGACTTGATTTGAACTGCCTCTAAAGCTTAAATTGTGTGTTTGTTTGTTTTTCTAAATGGTTAAACCCTACACTGTTAAAAATTTGCCCTTAAGAAAACCTTAAAAATACTGGAATAAATGTTGCCAGGCATTTACCGTTTTAAAAACGGATATATTGACGTAAAGGAGTAATATTACAGCCACCAACCCGTAAAATATAACAAAGTATGGTAAAATTACGGTCGCCTGTATTTTACTGAAATACTGCTGAAAACAGTGAAAACTATTAATTTATTTTGTTTGATCTATTTTTAACGAATGGCTTTTCAGACTAGGCTTTTATTTTTTTTATTTTTTTTTTTAAATTACACCCATTTTGAAATATCTCAAATTAAGAGCTTCTAAGGGTACATTATGTAAACAGACTATTTGATTACCTCTGAATTCACGGTTCTTTAAACATATCTCCTTATAATGACGTCTCTTCTTTGCTTTGTTTCAATGCTATGGGGAATTATAGTGAATATGACAATTTAGATAATTTAAAATGCCCTGTATTTCATACTTTATTGCAAGTAGTATTGCATTAATGTTTTTTTCTATTTCGATATTGGAGGTTTGGCAGAAACTCTCTCTCTCTCTCTCTCTCTCTCTCTCTCTCTCTCTCTCTCTCTCTCTCTCTCTCTGGCATATGTGATGTCTTAATGTCAGCGTCGAATGAACTAACCCTCCGTAGGCCTAAACCAAATCCTTGACAGGGAATTATGATGTGTTTCCCTAGGCCTATCATCCTCTAAATGAATACATGGGTTTAAGTGTGAGGTGGCATTATCTTACAGTTTAGGTCCTTGTGCGATAACTGGTAAGGTTAACTTCATTTACATATTATTATTATTGTTGTTGTTGTTGTTGTTGTTGTTGTTGTTGTTATTATTATTAACTTTAAGAAAACAACATACTGTGTCTAAGAATCTTGGGTATTAAAAATGTACATTTATATATTGTTGTATATTTTAAAAACAGTTTAAAGTTCCATTCTCCTGTTTATAAAATATACAACGATATACTGTAACATAAATTTCTGATACCCAAAATTATTATTATTATTATTATTATTATTATTATTATTATTATTATTATTATTATTATTCTCAAGTGCTTGCGTTCTTGGCTGATTGTACTATGTCGGTTATTTATCATGATTTTGGTTATCATTGACTTAGCTGTTAGGTAGGCATACCGCAACACTATCTCTTAAGTCCCTGGCTGTTTTATGTCATGCCTTAAGTGAATTGTAATCACTTGGTTATTGTTACGCCTTTTTTTTTTTTTTTTTTTTTTTTTTTTTTTTTTTTTTTTTTTGAAGGGGGTTAGCCAATTGACTAAAGTGATATTACGATTTGTACTTTTCGGGTTATTTTTCTTGTTAAGAAATCATATTTATTTGAGAATCCTGATTATTACTCTTGTTGTTATGATGAATTTCCACTGTGAATTTTTGAAAACTTTATGAGAATATAATATTCTCTGGTATTAACTGCATTGATGTTGCCCTATGTGTTTATCACTGAAGATGGAATTATTATGAAAAATGGTTATTTGTCTGTTCTTTTTTTTTCTTTTTTTTTTGTGAGGTAAGTTTGAATGTTTCCTTTAATGAATCTAAAATTATATCAGATGTTCTATTGCATAACGTCTCAAAAGCTCTTTTAATGGGACTCTCTCTCTCTCTCTCTCTCTCTCTCTCTCTCTCTCTCTCTCTCTCTCTCTCTCTCTGGGTTTTAAAAAAACATCAATTGGTTTCATGAAGTGGAAAATTCTTCTATATATTTCAGTCGAAGAAATTGTTCTTGATACATTTAAAATGTCACCTTCGTAATGGGTTTTCCAACACTTATTCTTTTGTAGACAGAACCACAAGTGTAGCTCAATTCATATTAAAGGTATTGTATATTTTTATGTGAGTAATTGACGGAAAGTACAACTTAAGACTAAGAACGCGTAGAATAAAAGGCGTAATTAATTTGTAAATTGATTGGGCAAATTATCAAAATAGTTGATTTTGAATCTTAATTATATAAGCTCTTCAGTATAAAACTCTCTCTCTCTCTCTCTCTCTCTCTCTCTCTCTCTCTCTCTCTCTCTCTCTCTCTCTCTCCTCAATATGAAGTTTTGAACTTTATATTAGAGTATCCTTGGAAAATTAATATTACCTCATCTTTTATTTTTTTAATAAGAATGCTAAAATTTGTTGTGTAATCTTTCTTAACACATTTTTCGTTAATATCAAAACTTTTGCATACCCTAGCAGGGAAGCTGGACCAATAATTCAGTTATTTTCACGTTACCTGTGTTCTGACAAAACTTCTATTGTGGTGAAAATTGTATTCATCATAGACTTCATTATATTAGGTTAAGCTATTTACATCAATTATATAATGGACAGGATATAATTTTTGTCAAGAGATCTATCATATCTCTCAGCGTCTAAGGAGAGAATTAAACTTGCATATTATACGTATTTTTTATACCTTTTTGGCTTTCATATTTTTCCTCTTTCTTTGTCTCGTGTTTATATTTTTGTGGTAACTTCACCTATACTTACAATTATTGAAGCTTTATGTGAGGCCGTTTTTCCTTACTTTATTATGTTTTAGAGCGACTCTGTGAATGGAATAGTAATAATAATAATAATGATAACAACAACAACAATAATAATAATAATAATAATAATAATAATAATAATAATAATAATAATAATAATAATGAGGATTATGATACTAATAATCTATAGGTGTTACTATTTTTTGTTTTCTTATGTTTAAATATTTTGAACAATTCCACAAAACCTATTATCAATTTGAATTAGTTAAAGTGCTTTCTGATCAAGCTATTCATCCCTTTTAAAATGCAAGAATACAAATGTTATGACCTTGCTTAAGTATATATTTACTCGAATCTCTTTGATTCTATTTTGGAAGAGCCAGTGTCCTTGGTCTATTCAAGCACCAATTGTATACATTATCTGTCAGTTCAATACAGTTTCCAAATAGGCGTGGCCTTGGCCTGGTCTTGTTATCTGAATTACATTTGTCGAGAGACACATCAGGCCACTGTTGGCACAAGATCAAGTGTCTAAATTGTTTACTCTGGCCTACTCTGTCTTGCATTTTTTTTTTCTCTCTCGAGGTTACCCCTCCAAATCTTTCAAGTTGCAAGAATTGGTTTGACCCTGTCAAATAAACGTTCTATTATCTGCTTTCTACCATTGTGGTCGCCTATTGGAGACGTCACTGCCTAGCAATCTGCTGGACGGGAATTCGAGACCCGTCGAGACCCACTAAAGTTCGATATATAGTTTCTTGTGTCTGCAAAATCATCTTCCTTTTGAGCTAGGAATTGGTTTTGAGGAGCCTACAGGTGTACTTGCTGAGTCATCAACAGCCATTGCTTAGCCCACCTTGGTCCTAGCTTGATGGAGAGAGGGATCTTGGGCGCTGATCGTATGTTTATATGGTCAGTCTCCTCTGCTGTCCCTTGCTTGTGCCATGCATGAGTTACCTTTAAAAACATTTAACTGGTATACCTGACTATTTGCATGATAAACTTATATATATGCGTGTGTGTAAGAGAGAGAGAGAGAGAGAGAGAGAGAGAGAGAGAGAGAGAGAGAGAGAGAGAGAGAGAGAGAGAGAGAGTGTTTTAAACCTCTTAGTAGTGTTTCGTACTGGAACAGAAAATTTATTTTAGAATAAGTGTATTGAATCTCTGCATGATCTTGTATACTTGTTGTTATAAATAGATGATTGCCAAAGTTTAAAACGAATATATATGAAGGCAACTGGACGCAGAAGCACAGTGCTTGGTAAAAGATTTTCGAAACTGGAACAGTCATTTGATATTTTTTTTTTTTTGGGGGGGGGGGGGCTACTGGAGGACTAGATATCAGCATATTATATATATCGATTTTATATAGTGACCTAACTGTGGCATCTTGGTTATTTTCAAATGAATCTTAAGTCCGAGATTTACCTCCATAGTAAGGTCTTGAAAATTATATAATTCAATCTCTTGATCCGTCTACGATTTTAAGTAGGGAGTAAGTCGTGTGTGGGAAGGTGTGTAACATCTCTCTCTCTCTCTCTCTCTCTCTCTCTCTCTCTCTCTCTCTCTCGTGAACTAAAATGTCAAGCAGTTTTTACTGTCGTATACTATTAAATTTTGAAATGGGGAATTCTCCCTCTTTCCCCTTTTATGATTATTACCATATCTTTTGTAGGACCCAACCCGCTTAGGGCATCTATGCTATCCCAGTCTCTTCAGTTTTAATAATAGTTCTGCCATAGCAGTCGGAAAACGGGATTTTTGTTGGATTTTACATTGGAAGGAAATATATTCAATTTGTAACCTAGTTGAATCAAGTTACATGTTAAACGGTTATTGTGTTATTGATTTTATGAATCTCTCTAAGTTTTTTTATATATATTTAAGATTATTCTAATGGAAACGTTCTCATTATTATTATTATTATTATTATTATTATTATTATTATTATTATTATTATTATTATCTCCTCCAACGAAGTTGTGAGTAGGTCATGTTTTCGTCCCTGTTTGTCTGGTTCGTTTGTCTGTGAACAACTTCCTGGCCACAAATTTACTCAGAGTAGTGAAATTTTCAGGGATTAATTGTTATATTGAGACGTGGAAGTGATTCAATATTGAAAGTCTTAGGTCAAAGGTCAAGGTCGAGCAAGAGGTCTTCCGAATTAACCCTAACCTTAACCGCAACTTCGCACATGGTTGTCACACAGACTTCAAATACGCCTACTCTCTGAATTGATTCTGGGAAAGGCAAGCTGGTTTCGAGAAATAAAATGCCATAGCGGAGGTCTGCACTCACAAAGTGATTTTATTATTATTATTATTATTACCCAAGCTACAACCCTGTTTGGAAAAGTAGAATGCTACAAACCCAACGGCTTCAACAGGGAAAGCAGCCCAGGGAGGAAAGGAAATAAGGGAATAGCAAATAGAATTTTTATAGAAATATCTCCATACACGGAAACCTGGCCAAACCCGGCCCATTATTTTGTATATCCAAGGCTTCTAGTCTAATCTGGTGTTTATACCAATACCCAAACTGTTGAATAAATCTAACCCCCACGGATGCTTCACCTGACGAAACTGGAAGGGGGATGATGTAGGCGTGGTTGGGTGGGAATGGGTGGGGTTAGGGTTTTGTGGGGGAAGCGATGCAATCCCGGAATTTTTTACAGGCAGCGTTGACAGGCATTTAGTTTTAAAGGTGTTTTGGCAAAAAAAAGAAAAAAAAAAGCGGGTTATTTTGGGACGCCGTGGCACTGACATGGCAAAGCTTTTGGGGGCGTGATTCATGGTCAAGTGATGGATCTTCACTCATGGAGAACATAACATTTCACGGTATATGTAGTGGCGAGGTGTTAGTGATGCGTGTTTATCTCTCTCTCTCTCTCTCTCTCTCTCTCTCTCTCTCTCTCTCTCGAATAGTCTACAAGAACAAATGGAGTCTCTGTGGATGGACTAAAATGTTTTTTAGACATTCAAAAACCTTTTAATTATCTCTATCTCTCTCTCTCTCTCTCTCTCTCTCTCTCTCTCTCTCTCTCTAATCGTTTACCTAAGAGCAATTGGAGTCTCTGCGGATGGAGTAAAATTTCTTTTAGACATCCGAAATCCTTTTAAATTCTCTCTCTCTCTCTCTCTCTCTCTCTCTCTCTCTCTCTCTCTCTCTGATAATTATAATGTAAATCTGCATTCTCTAAGAGGTTTAGTCTTTAACCAAAATCTTAGTATATAACATCTTGCATTAACATGTTTTTGCTGTAGAATGGTAAGCCCTCGAGTATTTTCTCCGTAGTAAATTCTGTAATTTTTGTAGAAATCACTTCACACTGGAAAGCAGCGATTTCCAAAGGTTTTTGCATCAATTACACGTTCATCTTTGTGTTATTTTTATCCCATGTTGCTCCTCATTATGTGACATGTACAATATGGTTCCCCAGTTTCATTCAGGTATTTATATTTATAGCATTTCTTTTTGTACGTAATTATATTCAAGTAAAGAAACTCTATGACCCGTCTTTATGGACGTAACTCATTATGTGCTCATCACGTCCTATTTGTGTGAGTAGAGGTATACACAGATGCACACGATGAATGTTAGGACACATGAATAGAGACTTCCTCCATGTTTACCCAATTTATTAACTTGTGTTTTGTTCCCTTTTCTACGTCTTACTGGAATAGACTCTGTAATTAAACGATCTGGTTTTCAGTTACATTTTAGAGGCAGTGAATGCATGTTTAATGTTATATTTTTCCCTGTTGGAGCCTTTGGGTTTATAGCATCTTGCTTTTCCAACTAGGGTTGTAGCTTGGCTAGTAATAATAATAATAATAATAATAATAATAATAATAATAATAATAATAATAATAATAATAATAATGATATAGTCCTGGACAGTTTTACTTGATCATTTCTTCTGTTCCTTATTTTATAATTTGCTTATTTCATATACAGTACAAAGTTGAACTTTGGTTACTTTTATTAAAACAAAAACACCTTTATGAGGGATTTATCTCATATAACTCTTTCTTGTAGATACAAAATGGTTTTGTTTAATTAATATATTGGATTTTTAGTGAAGAGAATGTAGCTTAATAATTTCATTCATATATATTTATCTTCATCTCATTTAATTATTATTATTATTATTATTATTATTACTATTATTATTATTATTATTATTATTATTATTATTATTATTATTATTATTACTATTATTATTATTATTATTATTATTATTATTATTATTACTGCTAGCCAAGCTACAACCCTAGTTGGAAAAGCAGGATGATAAAAGCTCGAGGGCTCCAACAGGGAAAAATAGCCCAGTAAGGAAATGAAATTGATAAACTATATGAAAAGGTATAACACAATAAAATAAGAATGAAGGAGAATATAAAATGAAGTGAAGCAATACTTTATATATGATTTGATGTATATATAGCTTTGCCTGAATTGTCGTTATCGATTTAACCTTGAAAATCCCATTGAACACACCTGGATGCTTACAGAGACTCAAAAGGAGCCCACTGAAGTAGCCACTTCCCTTTTACAGGGATACAGTTCCTCCATTACAGGGATGTAGTTTCTCCATGGATCCCCTTTACAGCTATTTTATACCAAGTGATTCTCTTCGTTTCCTTTTCTGTTTATATGAATGGCAAGATTACAATTCCTCGAAAGGACACTTTGTTTTTTATGATACTTTCAGCAAATGTTTTTCTGTTGTACAGTGTGACATGAATCTCTCTTCATAGTTTATATATGACAGATTGATTTTAACATTGTTACCGATCTTTGAGATATTTTATATTCATTATTCATTACTTCTCTTGAAGTTTGTTTATATTCTTATTTCCTTTTCTCACTGGGTTGTTATTCCCTGTTTGAGCCCTTGGGCTTATAGCATCCTGCTTTTCCAACTAGGGTTGTACCTTAATTGGTAATAATAATAATAATAATAATAATAATAATAATAATAATAATAATAATAATAATAATAATAATAATAATAAAGTTTCTTTTCCTATTTTTACGCGGTTTTGTTTACACGAAGTAATATCTTTGTTTTAATCTCTTTTCATTCCTCCGAATCTTTTTCATATTTTTTACATATTATTTAGTTATGATTTTAATTTGCGCTCCCATGCTGTTGCGTCTGAAGCCCTTGGGCTTATAGGATCCTGGTTTTCCAACTAGAGTTGTAGCTTAGCTGGTAATAATGATAAGAATAAAAATAATTAAAAGTAACTTTTCTTTTTTCTTTTCATATGTAAGTTTTTGCTCACAACGAAGCAGTCCTTTCAATCTTTTTTTTTTCATTCCACCAATTCTTTTTCATTTTAGTTTTATACATATTTATTACGTTTTGAATACCATTTGCGCTCCCATTCGGTTGCGTCTGTAGGCTGCTGCTACCCTCAGCACCTGTCCCATTTGAAGTGGTAATCAGTAGGTGTTATGAAGGGTTCCTTGAGGAATCCTCTCCTGGGTCTGTGCGTTATCAAGCTGTTATTCCGGCCCACGCAAGAATGTAAACAAATGCCAGTATGTGACGTAGGAAGTTTAAACAAGGAGGCTGTTCTGTATTGTGGAAGGCCCTTGAAGTACTGGGAGAGAGTGAATAAGAGCAGCCACTTTCAAGCACTATCGTTTTTCTTTTTACTTTTGCTTTTCTTTTGTATTTCACTTCGTTTTTTTCCTTTATCCCGATTCTGTTTTTTCTTCATACGTTTCTCTTGTTACTTCCCTCCGGGGGGGGGGGGGGGGAGCTTGGCTTTCCTGTGCTGTTCTTTTTTCAGTTTTTGGTTTTATAGTTCTCCTTCAGCTTTTTGTAAAATGTTATTTTAGTTTTTAATTCTATCCTTTCTTTAGTCCTTATCCTATCAAATCTGTCTTATATATTTTATGTAATGATATTCCAGATAAAGAATATTTTATGTTTATTTTATATTTGGTATTTTCTTTATTGTTCATCTCATTGCCCTTAAATTTTATAAATTTTCACCTAATACTTTTCCCTATATTTTAAAAGTACATTTGATTTTTTTTATATTTTCCAGCTCAATATTGACACCCCCCCCCCAAAAAAAAAAAAAAATCACCTGTTGATTCTTTGGCGTTTAACGCCTGAACGAAAACGGCGTTCAGTTGCTATTGGGTGTGTATGCCCTTAGTGCACATCAGCTTTATTATTTGTGCACCTGAAATGCTAAACTGGCCGTGATTTGTTTGGGAAAACTTGTTGTTATATGTAGGCGTATTTATATTCCACGTTGAAAACACGGGTCCTGTATTGAGCGTATATCGTCATTGTTAGTGTCATGATCTCGAAGATTGGAATTTTGTTGTTTGTTTTGTTCTGTTTGTAGTAGTTGGTGTTAGTCGGTTAGCTTTTCAATTTTATACCCGTGTTAAATGATAAGGCAAAAAATATGACAATGAAGGAGAGTCGTTAGGTTTTTCATCTTTTTCCTCCCCTATAAAATGAATAGCAAGTGTTTGACTATATATATGTATGTATATATATATATATGTATATTTATATATATATATATATATATACACGCACATATATATACATATATATATATATATATGTGTGTGTGTGTGTGTGTGTATATATATATATATATATATATGCGTAAAAATCACAGGAAAACGTGATGCTCAGATGCAGAAGAACCACAGGGAAAATGAAAATACAGAATATACACTTGAGTCCTGACTAGTTTCGTGATACTTCCTCAGAGGACTGACTGTATTTTCATTTTCCCTGTGGTTCTTCTGCATATATATATATATATATATATATATATAGTTACCTCTCTCTCTCTCTCTCTCTCTCTCTCTCTCTCTCTCTCTCATTTTTTAAAAAAATTACACATTGCAACATCGGATGTAATCTATCACCAGCAATTAAAAAGTGACGGGGCGTTTGCATTGGTGATGCCAGGTAGGATGTTGACCATGTATAATGTCATAATTATAGTTCACATTTCTGAATGTAGTTCAGTGGTTATCGTCAGGAAATATAAAATTTAGGTAAAGATAAAAGAGATGGAAAAAAGGTAAAAGAAGAACAATATAAATCAACAGAGATTTTTTTTTTTTTTTTTTTTTTTTTTTTTTTTTTTTTGTAGTGGCAGGATAGAACTTATTTACATAAAATTATAAAGGCTTATAAAAGACTGACAAAAGGCTTCCCAAAAAAAAAAAAAAAAAAAAAAAAGCCATTTAGTGACCATACTACTGTAGGAAAGAAAATACATTAACCCATCTTGTAATGACAGTAACATGAAATAAAACGTCCCACAAAAATTAAATAAAAACGTGAAAGGTAATGCTACCGTGTTTCACCATATTTCAAGTTGATGGACACGTTCATTATATTATGGGTGTCGCTGTCTTTTTCACCCTGGTATTAAAAAAAAAAAAAAAAAAAAAAAAAAAAAAAAAAAAAAAAACATACAATTGTTGTGGTGTCCTCGTGAAACATGAATAAAACTTGAGATGCACTCAGTAGTGAGCAGATCTCCGCTACGGCAGCTTATTTCTCGACCATTTGCTCTACATTTACCTTGACCTTTGACCTTAACATGCATTAATTGACGTGAATTTTCATATACTCATGTGAACCAAGTTTTGAAGTCTCTCTGACAACGATGACCAAACTTATGACTGATTACGTGAATTGAACATTTTGCTTGACCGTGACCTTGACCTTCCAAATTTTAATAATTTCCAGCTTTTTGCATAACAGTTAATCCCTGCAAGTTTCATTACGATTAGAATTTTAGCCCATATGCTCACAAACAAAGAAACACACACATACACACACAAACAGGGACGAAAACAGAACCTCCTTCCAACTTCGTTGGCGGAGGTAAAAAAAATTACTTATTCATCATTGGTGGTTTGATTCTTGGGAGAGTCATATGACTGGTGATAAGTGTTATTAGATAATACAATACAGCTAATTTGATGATTTGATTTTTATGAAAGTCACATTACATTCTGGGATCTTTGGAGACTCAATACTTTTTGTTAAGTGATATCTTTGTGTATTTGTAAATGTACGCTTATTTGCCAAGAAAGATAACATTGTAAGGAATATTTTGTGATATGGCACATTTTATGAAGACCGTACGCTTATTTGCCAAGAAAAATAACATCGCAAGGAATATTTTATGTTATTGTACGTTTTATGAAGACCTTTAATGTCTTTATTGAACATAAAGTAAAAACATTGACTTTTACGTTGACCTATTAAACATGTTCGGCAGAAATTGTAAATACATACATATAATAATTCAATTTCTAGTTTCTCCAAATTATTTATTTTCCCTAAATGATTTTGTACATTTTAACTAAGGCTTATAAGTTCATAATGGAAACAGATGTATTGTCAGGAGGCAGTATGTGGCTGTTATTTGTTTATTTTGTTTATTTATATATTTATAGGTCAGAAGTCTCAGGTGGACATGCAAACTAAATTAGTATCTTTAATGAAAGAGAGAGGTTCCGGGTAGCACTGACAGCTTTTGTTCCATCTGGCACCGCTAATTGAAATTATATTATTCTGTGTTGGAGTTATTTCCAAAATGGAAGTGATTACTGTTCCCTTCCTTTTTTCGTATTATTATTATTATTATTATTATTATTATTATTATTATTATTATTATTATTATTATTATTATTATTTATTTATGTGTTATATGTTTACCTATTTTTAGATAGCTTAACAGTCTGTTTACCTTGTCTTCTAGAATAGTATTTTTAAAGGTCCTTTTTTTTTTTTTTTACTTTTTACTTTTTTGAAAAAAGTAAAAAAAGACCCGTTCAAAAATAATCTTCTAGAAGACAAGGTAAACAGAATATTAAGTTATTATTATTATTATTATTATTATTATTATTATTATTATTATTATTATTAGATAGAGATACAACACTAGGTGGAAAAGCAGGATACCATAAGCACAAGGGCTCCAACAGGGAAAAATAGCTTAGTGAGGAAAAGAAATAAACAAACTACAAGAGAAGTAAAGAAGTAACGTGTTCATTTAATGGATATTGTATGGTTTTCCCCATTCCGTAAATTCCTATGGGCGAACTGGTTTCCGGAATCTCTCTCTCTCTCTCTCTCTCTCTCTCTCTCTCTCTCTCTCTCTCAGATAAGCTCATCTTTGAATTAATTGTATTTGTCAGCCAATTATTGAATATATTATTAAGCAGGAATTGAATGCATAAAGATGGGTTTTTTATATAAACAGAGAACGATCTGTCTCTCTCTGTATATATATATATGTATATATATATATATATATATACATATATATATATATATATATATGTGTATATATATATATATATATATATACATATACATACATACACTCAAACACGATTATAAATGTGTTTATGTGTATTTTATTTGTATCTGTATTTTATATCAAGTAACTGCAATGCCTCTTTAACGAAGTACAGTAGATATCCCACCTGTTTTATAATATAGACGATACCCAGTACCCCAAGGCGTGTATCCTTTGCTGTATTATCGTATTTATATGCTTCAGTTTTCAGTCTCATGTGATGGCACACCTGTTACGAGGTATACTGTAAGGGTATTTCAAATTTTGCTATTTCAAACAGTTGACGGAAACTTGTAACTTTTTTTTTTTATGAAATTTTACTTTTTTGTTTTATGATGTTTTGTTTATATTGGAAGTTAACGTAATTTCTGAGTAATAGATGCTTTGCCAAGCCTCTTTAAACAGAGTTTTACATCATCTTTAAAAGGAAATAAAATATGGTAGCTTATAGAGAACTAAATGCTAGTGTGCAAAGAAAATTCAGTCATTATTAAGGCTACTAGTGTACGCTACCAGTTAATAAGGACAGAAACATATTTTCGATAGATATGCACATACATAGATTCAACCCTTCCCACCCCCTCCCCATTTCATAACTACAACCAGATAGTTTGTGGGAAAGAGTGGCTTCCGAGTGTACTTCTCGGGGTACCCCTTCTCACCAGGGTATGACAACTCTTACTTCCCCCTGAGCGTGATAATATATATATATATATATATATATATATATATATATATATAAAATATATACACATACATACATACATACATACATACATACGTCTACCGACCACCAGATATGCATCACAGGTCAAGACATCCTCCGAGCGGCTCAAGAATATGAAAACGCACCGGGATTGAATTAAATTGGGTAATCCTTCCAGCACTTAATACAACCTTAGAGCAATTGGAAACACCCTTTTGCTTTTATGTATATATATATATATATATATATATATTTATATTTAGCCAGACGCTTGTTCTTTAGCATAGGGGGAAGATTATTCTGACCTGATGGAAATCACGGGTATGGTCTTCTCACGAAAGGATATGGTAACCAGCAAGCACAGAGAGAGAGAGAGAGAGAGAGAGAGAGAGAGAGCGCTTGCTGAAACGAAAATGAACACCTGTCTGAGAATAATTAAAGACACCACCTGTGAACCCTTTTGTGTGGGCTGACCCCCTGACCCCCAGAGCTCCTTCACGTCATCATAACTGGCATTGGTTTTTCGGGTTATTTATTTTTTTCTGTTCATGACCCAATATGATTGGTTTTTGTTATTGGTGTTTTTTATTCATATCGTGTTTATTTTGTTTTTGCTGTTGCTAAAATGTCATTCGTTTTTTATTGCTATTTTTATTAATTTTTTTTTTATTCGCTGCTATTCGCAAAATAACATTTATTTTTTATAATCATTTTTATTCATATTGTTTTAGATTTGTTTTCTGCTGTAGCTAAAATTACATTTCTTTTTATTATTGTTATTTTAATTAATATCGATTTTATTTTGTTTTCTGCTGTTGCTAAAATGCCATTTGTCTATATTGCTATAATTAATATCTTTTTTTATTTTGTTTTTAGTTGTTGCCTAATTTGGATTTATTTTTATTATTATTATTATCATTATTATTATTATTACTGTTTTTCTTTTGTTTTATGCTGTTGTCAAAATTGCTTTTATTTTTATTTTCATTTTTATTGATATAGCTTCTGTTCTATTCTGAACTGTTGCCAAAATGTCATTAGTTTTTATTATTATCATTTTTGTTCTTGTTTTCTTTTCTGCTTGTGACACAATGTCATTCGTTTTTCTATTTCGCTATTTTTATGTATTATCTTTATTTCTTATATATGTCTTAGTTTATATTATCTGAAGGGCACAGTGCTACCATGATTATTAAATTTTTTTGAATAGGATTAAATGTCAAAATCGTCGGGTAATATTGTGTAGATTCCTGTCCATTTTTATGCTCTAAAAATTCTACACACAAACACACATTTATATAAAATATATTCGTATACTTTATATATATAGGCTATATATATATATATATATATATATGTGTGTGTGTGTGTGTGTATTATATATAAATAGGCCTATATCTGTGACTAATCTACGCACATATACAACAACAAATGCAGCCGTTTCTAGTCCAATGCAGGATAAAGGTCTCAGACATGATCTTATTCATGTTGGGTTTAGCCATTTCCTCACCACACTGGCAATTGCAGATTGGTGATGCTGAGAGGCTTTAGTCTTATCGTTTGCAGCAAACCAACCTAGTATGGGTGGGTCTGACTAATACAGCTTTGCTGATCATGACGATACACAAACCCTTTCACCTCGTTAAGGTATCTATCCCAATCCGAAAGGGCTCACACTCATATTTGTATATATATAATATATATATATATATGTATATATAATTATATATATATATATATATATATATAGAGAGAGAGAGAGAGATATATATATATATATATACATATATATATTTATATATGTATGTACAGTACAGTATATATATATATATATATATATATGTATATAAAGTTTCTAATGCATGAATGACATGTTTTGACTTTTAATTAGTTGTGGGTTGGCTAAAAATTGAGATATTTGTCCGAAACGGTGTCGGAAAATACATTATTTTTCCCATCGAATATGAAAAGATTTTCACTTGCAAAATTCTTTTTTTTTTTTTTCATTATGATTGGAATTCCGTCTGCCTTTTACGACTAGAATTAAATTAATGCAGTTGATTGGGGGCATTATATATTTTTGTTCTTCTTTTTAGAGTTTAATTTGCTGCTTCATTGGTATTAAACTTAGTAAAGAATTTTATCATGTTTATGGTTTGACCGAATTGAATGACTATGCAGATTTCATTACTACTATATATAGTGCAGATTATAAATTCATTCTTTAGACATGAGTATTATTAGAATTTAATTATTAAATTTGAGACCACAGATAAATGATGATGATTAGACACTAGTCTTTGTCAAATGAGGGATGATGAGAACTTGGAGAATTTCTTCCCTCCAAGGATGAGAAGGATGCTGAAGATGCTCCGTAGGGGAGATTCTCTCTCTCTCTCTCTCTCTCTCTCTCTCTCTCTCTCTCTCTTTAAGGGAGACTTTATGGGATTCTCTCTCTATCTCTCTCTCTTTAAGGGAGACTTTAGGGGATTCTCTCTCTCTCTCTCTCTCTCTCTCTTTAAGGGAGACTTTAGGGGATTCTCTCTCTCTCTCTTTAAGGGAGACTTTAGGGGATTCTCTCTCTCTCTCTCTCTCTCTCTCTCTCTCTCTCTTTAAGGGAGACTATCTTAGGGGATTCTCTCTCTCTCTCTCTCTCTCTCTCTCTCTCTCTTTAAGGGAGACTATAGGGGATTCTCTCTCTTTAAGGGAGACTATAGGGGATTCTCTCTCTCTCTCTCTCTCTCTCTCTCTCTCTCTCTCTCTGTTATCGATGCCCAATCACTCCTACTTCCGGGCCACTTAACTATCGTCTCACCTAGGAGTCTTCTAGCCAGCTGGTTCCCAATGGCCGATGTTAATTCTTTTCAGCTCTCTCTGTCTTATTTTCATTCTCAACTTATACCACTTCTTCTTCTTTGTCTATATCTTTTCCCACTTCCCACTAGCAGAATGAAGGGAAAGGAAATATATATACACATACACACACACACACTATATATATATATATATATATACACACACACACACATATATATATATATATATATATGTAGTGTGTGTATGTATATTTAATTTCCCTTCTTTCTGCTGGTCCTTTGAAAAGGACAGCGAACCAATATCACCCGTGTATGTTATTTGTTCATGCCTAAATCTTACCAGAACTTTCCCTTTCTCTCAGATTTAACTTGCATAAAATTAAATATTTTTCATGTTTATACTGAAAACCTACAAAGATATTTTTCAATCCTAATGTTTGTGTCAATGTTATTCGACATGTATCAAATACTTTCATTTACCTTTATCCATTGCAACTTCATTTATTTTACTGATTTATTTACTGATTACGTTACCCATTAAAAGCATAGAACTAGACAATTCCTCCCCATGAGTAGAAATGCCATCCCTTCCTCGCACAGGAACTTATTCAGAAACCTTAGATCAGAGCTCCTTTGAAAGTTCTCGCCCGATTAAGGATAATATTTACCTTTCCGAAGGGTAGCTCTAGCACTGTAGGTAATTCGACACCGGCCATTGCTGAAGCTGCGGTCGAATCCAAAGAGATACTTGATTTTAAGGTCTCTATAAAATTACAGGTTTCGAGGCAGCTGGTGGTAGGGATGGTGACCCTAACTCAGTGACCGGGTTTCGCTTTTTGTGTGATGATGTGTTTTGGCCGGCCATTTCATGTATCATTCACCTACCTGCTGGGTTACGCTCTCTCTCTCTCTCTCTCTCTCTCTCTCTCTCTCTCTCTCTCTCTCATAGCATTGACAGACTGGTATTCACGTATGGTCTATGTTACTTTAAAAGTATTTCCAGTATTTTCCTCCCTGGAACGAATGAATTCTATTGTTATGAATTGTATGCTTTACATCGATGGGCAAAGTAATGTTTTGGTCTCAATTTATATTATTATATCTGTTAGGTTATTCAGTATATTTTTTCATGTTTAATTTCATGCTGCAAGGAATGTTGCTTCCGGTAAATATTGTAGACCATAGATTGCGTTGTAATCTATATTAAAACTTGAGTTTAGTAACATGTTAGATCTTCCCCTCCCATCTTATTTTATTTTTTAAGGCAATAAAAGTCCTTATGTAGTCCGTCATACTATGAATGTATACGCTAATGCGGGGATGTAGTAATTTCCAGCATATAAATACTTGCTGAAAACCGAAAGGGTATGGGTATTACCTTTCTGAGGTAAAGGGTAATTGGTTATAACATCATCATCATCCGTAACTAGTTCACTGCAGGACAAAGGCCTCAGACATGTCCTTCCACTCCTGTCTGTTTATGGTATTTCTATACCAGCTTAAACCAGCAAATTTTCTTAGTTTATCAATCCATCATCTTCTCTTCCTTCCTCTGCTTCTTTTGCAATCTTTCGGGACTTGTTCTGTTATTCGTTTTGTCGATCTATTATCTGTCATTCTCATTATACGTCCTCCTCCATGACCATATCTTTTTTCTTACAAGTTGTTAAAATATCTTCTATATACTTTAGTTGCTCTTGTATCTATGTTGCTCATTTTCTATCTCTTAGTGTTATTCCCATCACTATTCTTTCCATAGCTCTCTGAGTTGTAACTAGCTTATGCTCTAAAGTCTAAGGCACTTAGTTTATATAGGACATATCTGTTTTGACGCTGTTACTGTTTTTAGGATATATTATTAATTTATTCTCATCATTTATTTATTTCCTTATTTCCTTTCCTCACTGGGCTATTTTTCCTTGTTGGAGCCCTTGGGCTTATAACATCTTGCTTTTCCAACTAGGGTTGTAGCTTGGCTAGTAATAATAATAATAATGATAATAATAATAACTAGTAAGGCTCCAAGTTTCCGATGCATAAGTTAATACTGGGTAGGGACCATCCGATTAAATATTTTTCTTTTTAGAGAAAGTGATATTTTATTTTCATAATCTCATTTTGTTTTACCAAAGGCTTTCCATCCCCATGCTTATCCTCCTTTTAATTTTGGTCTAGTTTGTGTGTGCGTGTGTGTGTGTGTATGTGTATCCGTGTGGTGAATAATGGAGGTTTATTAGACAGTAAAATGTATTTTGTTTCATCACCTCATCCGGAAGTGTATTTGTTTATTAGTAAACCTTCGTCCCCTTCGTCTTCCTCCCTAATCCCTTTTATCTTTAATTGTTAAAGACGGCCACCCCGTTTAATGTCTTCATTAATTTCGCTAATTGTTTGTGAGAGGTGAAGTCGTCTAATGATTAAATGACAATAGTGGTTTTTGAGGTTGGCAGTATGGTGCTAAATGCCGCCATTTATTCTGTTTTACAAGAATAGTATTACTTCTCTCTCTCTCTCTCTTCTCTCTCTCTCTCTCTCTCTCTCTAGATTCCTAAAGGAGTAGCAAATGTATACTGCAGCACGGAATACGCACACATATGTAGACCTACATATATATATATATATATATGTGTGTGTGTGTGTATATATATATATATATATATATTATATGTGTATATATATGTATATATATGTATATATGTATATAGTATATATATGTTATATGTATATATATATATATATATATGTATATATATGTATATATATATATTATATGTATATATATGTTATATGTATGTATGTATATATATATATATATATAGAGGTGTAGGAGGAGATGATGATGATGTTACTACAGCAAGCTCTTCATGCTTAGCACAAAACAGACCATAGGTAACGGATACAAACGGGGATTGAAAAGATACAACACCACTCAATGTGGTCTTTCCTTTACATACAAAATTGCAAATACGCGGAACATACTTACTGGGGATGTAGTGAACTGTAACTTGGTAAACGATTTAAAGAATACGTTAGACAATATCATAAAAACTCTTCAAAAATTTCAGCAAATTTTCTCTATCCAAGAGCAAAATTTTGGTTTCACCGCGGATGGACTAAAATATCTGAGACATTCAAAATCCTTGTAACGCTCTCTCTCTCTCTCTCTCTCTCTCTCTCTCTCTCTCTCTCTCTCTCTCATACACTGAAATTTCTGAAGTGAAGAAAATGAAGTAGTTTCATTTGGGATTTTAAAATGCATAGCCATAGAATTGTTAATTTTGGGCGTTTCTGTATGGATGTTTTCTCTTCACAGTGAGCTTCTGGAATATTGCATCATCTCTGTGAATATGTTAGCTGTAATTTCATTGAGGATTTCATGAAATATAGTATAGCATAAGCAATTATTGTACTTAACCTTGAAACCATAACAAGTAAAATGTACTTTTATATAAATAACATTGTGGTTTAAACCACACTTGCATTCGATTTTTAATACCTAAATTTCCAAACTAGTCCCTACCATGGTTAGTTAGCTAACTGCCATCACCCTTCTTTCGCCAATGTTTCTTATCAGGTAGAAAAATAGCAGCAACATTTTCCTTTGCTCTCGTACTGTAGTACCTGTAGTAGTCCTCTAACTTGGTGAAGATACGCAAGTCATAACTGTTAATTTGGTAAGATTTACATTTTCAAAATTTTCCCATTTCTCCAGTTTTAAGCGGATGCGTGTTATTATATTGCCAGTTTTAGTAATTATAATCGTAATATCATTATCCTGAAGACAGTTTCCCTAGACCTCCCTGGGGTGGAGAGTGGTCTCGAACGTTGATCATTTGTATATTTGGTCAGTCTCTAGGTCATTGCCACTGTCCCTTGCCAATGCCATTCATGAGCGACCTTCAAAATTGTCCCACATACCTTTCTTGCAAATGTTTTGGCCTAAGCCTCTAAAACTGATAGCTGTATAAACGTCTCGATAGGACCCTATACTTATTCATGGCTATATCCGTTCTCCTGATGGTCAAGCGTTTATTCAGCGTTTGCTAATGAGGGTTATTAGGGGTAATCAGTTTTGGGGAGGGAAGGGGGGAGAGGGTATCGTCCGGAAATCATGATTTGGCACGACTTCTGTCCCTCCTCCTCATCTGTCTCTTCCTCCTCTGACTCCTCCTTATTCTCTGCCTCATCCTCATTCTCTCTCTTCCTTCTGTCTCCCATTCTTTCTCTTCCTTCTGTGTCTCCTCCTCATTCTCTCTCTTCCTTCTGTCTCCTCATTCTTTCCTTCCTTCTGTGTCGCCTCCTCATTCTCTCTCTTCCTTCTGTGTCTCCTCCCCATTCTCTCTCTTCCTTCTGTGTCTCCTCCTACTTCTCTCTCTTCCTCATCATTCTCTCTCCTCCTCCTCTTCCTCATTCATTCTTTTACTCATCTGCCTTCTCCTCATCTCATGTTCTCTACTCTTCATTCTCTCTCTTCATGCTCTGCTTTTTCCTCCTTCTCTCTCTTCTTCTCATTATCTCTCTTCTCCTCATTCTCTGTCTTTCCTCCTCTGCCTTCTCCCCATCATTACCTTTACCTCCTCATTCCCCAGGTCGTTATGGTAATGGCTTTTAAGTAGGTCGCTTGTATGGTCGAGTCGACATGGAGGGAGGGTCATTACAAGGGAAAGAAGATGAGGGGGATAGGGACCCCCCTGAGGATGCGTGGCTATTGAAGGGGGGGGGTGTTATAGGGTAGTGCTGGACCTTTTTCTAGATAAGTGAAGTGGTATACTCGTGTCTATTCCTTTTCGGTATTACAGTTGGACCTTTTGAGGATAAAGGAGTGGCAGAAAATAAAAAACTTTGGTTAATTTTTTTTTTTTTTTTTTTTCCTGTTGGAATAAACTGTTCATATTATATTCTTAAATTTTACTTTTGCTCAGAAATCTATATTAAAAATCTCTATTTTTTCAAGTTTATAAAGATAAGTTATGAAAGTTTCGAATTGAAATTTGATTTATTAACTGGGAAAAGTTGACTTTTCATTAGTTAATCAGTTTGTTTATTTCCTTATTTTCATTCCTCACTGGAATATTTTTTCCCTGTTGGAGTCCTTGGGCTTATTGTAACTTGCTTTTCCAACTATGGTTGTAGCTTAGCTAGTAACAATAATGATAATCAAGAGTCGTTATATGAGTAATTGGTAAAAAACCAAACGAAATTATTGTAATTTTCATATCAAGAATGGGGCATAGAAGAAGACGATTTATCAAACGACTTCACAACTGGGAACAAACCTAATTCGGTCTCAAATTCACCAATTCCCCTATTCAGGAGATATAAGTAATTTGGAAGAAACACAGCATTTATTGTACCATTCTAACTTTAAAACCATAATGAGAAAATTCCTCTTATATATAAGTAAAGTAGTGGTTAAACCACACTTTTCATTGCTCGTATTAATACTTGACTTTCGAAACTATTCCCTACCATGGTTAGCTATAGATAACTGTTCTCACTCTTCTTTCACCCCACATTTCCTATCAGCTGAAAAAAATGGCCTTGAATATCCCATCAGAGTCGATTCCTGTGAAGTATCGCGAACTATTAAAGTGCGATTTAAACCTCCACTTTGCAGATGAGTCACAGATGCTATTAAAACCCTATTCCCCCTTCCTTCCCTCTCCCTCACCCCCTAGATCTCTATTTTTTATCTATATGCACGAGTTAATGGCCTTTGTGGGTTCGCGTCGAGGTCTAAGCAGCGAATTGACCGTGTGTGTGTTTTTTTATCGTTATCTTTTCGGTTGGTCGGTAGAGCTTGTTAATATTATTACGGTTTTTTAGAGTAATATGGAGACTTGTGGTGGTCTTATTGAAGGTGATGCGTGTCCATGTTGTGGTGGAGTTGGTACATTGTGTGTAGATGGTTATTTTATATTTGATTTTAGTTTGTCTTTGGATTAATCTTTTCTTCGTGCGGGAAAAAAGGTTATTTTAGTCCGTTGTTTTGTGGATAATTGATTGATTCTAGTGTGGAAAATCTAAGAAACTTTGTTTTTACGTGATTTTTACTTATTACTCAGTTTTCAGAGGTCTTGTTTAAATGAGAGAGAGAGAGAGAGAGAGAGAGAGAGAGAGAGAGAGAGAGGGGGGGGGGATTGAGAGAGAGAGAGAGAGGGGGGGGGGATTGAGAGAGAGAGAGAGATTACTGTGTATTTGATTGTTATATGTTATTTTCCTTTCAGAAGTCCTTTTTAGAGAGAGAGAGAGAGAGAGAGAGAGAGAGAGAGAGAGACACTTTTCCTCACCATCAGAAATCCATTTAGTTGTTTTAAATGTACGACTAAAAGATCAGATTTAACCTTAAACCAGACCTATTGCTCAGAGAAAATAAAGCTTTTATGAGACATAAACGCTTAATGAGTTTCAGTATTTAGTTTCATATTTACATATTTAAATTTTGAGTTCTCATTTTATGATGAGAAAAGCTAATATTTAAGATACAATCTTTTGTGGGTATTCATCACTTTCGTACTGTTCCAAATTTAAGGTGTTGACGAATTGATATTTATTTTTTTTATTGTAAATTTATTTTATCGAAATATTATCATTATGAGTCATTTTACCATGATAGGCTGATAAACTTAATGATTTGATTATTTGTCCTGGTACTTATACAGATCGTTATTTCTGTTATGAATCATGTTGTATATGATAAGGTCATGGTTATTTGGACGGATGGTTGGTTGGGGGGAAGTTATTCCTAGATACAGCAGTGAGTCATTTTTTTTTATCACCAATGCTTATTTAGTAAAAAATAACGCTAATTAATCTCGATTTGATTTTCGTTAAATTGGGAGGTTATTCGCATGATTTTTTTTTTCTTTTTAGATTTGATTAGTAAAAGAAATTTTCTTTTACTGATCACTTATCGTATAGGACTGAGAAATTCATCAAATCGTTTTAGCGGAATTTTATGAGCATTTATCGATGGACTCTGTCCCTTAGGACATTTTTATCTTTTTTTTTTCATGAAAATGTTAACCAATCCTTGAGGCAAGAATATTATATTTGTACTTGGTGCATATGACACTGATCACAACTACTTGAATGAAATAAATTAATGGCAATGAGGTATTTATTTCGGTGGTTTTTCATTCTTGATTCTAATGGCAAGCCTTATTTTTCGTTAATGTTAAGTTTATCAAAAACATCAACGTTTATGTTTATCATTTCAGGTAAGCTAAGCCACTAGTGGTGACCTATTGTAATCGTACCTGCCTGCCGATTGCCGTACTGGGGTTAGAATCCTACGCAAGCTCGATAATTTCTTTTAGTGTCTGTAACCTCACCATCCATGTGAACTAAGGAGTGGTTTTGGGGGAGCTTATATATCTACCAGGTGAGTCATAAGCAGCTATTGCCTGGCTCTCCCTGGTGCCAGCATGGATGGAAAAAGGGCTTGGGTGTGGGTCATAATGGTCAGTCTCTAGGCCATTGTCACTGTCCAATGCCTTTACCATTCATGAGCTGCCTTTAAACCTCCCTGGTCCTAATTAGGCTGGAGAAACATATGATCAGTCTCTAGGGCATTATCTTGCGAACTAAGGCATTGCCATTGTCCCTTGACTTCGCCATTCATGAGTTGCCTTTAAACCTTTAAAGAACTGTTTGAAATGTTCCTATGAAGTGACTCACCCTCGTCCACTTCTCAGAGGTATTGGTATCATTCGTTCCTCTCACGTAGAATAGGTTTTCGTGAGTGTTACTGATTCTGATTATTGTGTTCACTGTACGATGGATCAATTTCGATTTAAGCGAGGAGAATAGGCATGACATGTCATGGTTTGATGCCGCGTAAATGTTATGAAGAAGCGCCGTGTTTGTATAGGCTGGCCAGGAATACTTATTATTGTTAAGAGGAAAGACGTTTCGAAACTAACTTGATAATATTAGGTTTGTGATTGTGAAATGACATCAGCAAAAAGTTATACAATACTTGGAAATTGATCTGTTAGGCGAACATGAGAGAATTGATTTTTAACATTTCTAGTGGAGCTTTTTTTATATACAGGAAAGGTAAGAGCGAGAAATTAGAAATCTGAAGAGAGAGAGAGAGAGAGAGAGAGAGAGAGAGAGAGAGAGAAGGTGCTTCGGAAATTATATGGATGACATATAATTTGTTGGTAGAAGGAAATAAAAGAAGCAAATTATACCGTCTCAGGTCAAAGTTCAAATTATGATACACAGTTACATAGCGTATAAGGAAAGGAGAGGAATAACAGGTAAAAACAAGTAAAGGAGAGTAGTAACAACTTAAGAAACTTGTATCAGTAGTGGCAAGTTCTATAGTAATATGAGAAAAACGGCACACTTGTAGGTCGAGAAACAGCGGCAAGTGTAGATACAGAGGAATGAGAGAGGCCACGTCTGTGGGGCTACGCGGCGCAGGTGTGATATTTGTGTCAACCAAGACTACAGGTGTCAACCCAGGACCGGGATGTTTACTTAGGTCATTTAGATTATTTTTCCCTTCATTTGGTTGAGGTAAGGTCCTTTAAATATGTTTAAAGGATGTTGGGGGAGGGTAGAAGTGTTTTGAGGGAGAAACGGAATTAGAGGAGAGATTGAGTGATGGAAGGAGCTCTTAAGTTGTTTTTTATTTATTTATTTATTATTATTATTGTAAAGATTGAGTAATGGAAGAAGTAGTTGCAGATGTCACTGTTTTATGAGGACATTGTTTTGCTGTATTGCAGGTTGGATATTTTATCTTTTAACTAAGGACTTTATTTATTTTTATGATATATGTCATATAGCTGTGATTGATTTCTCTTACATATAACTTGACCTATTATTCACCTCTTATGTTTAGGTGCGGTTTAATTTTTTCTATTTTATATGAAGAAAACGTCAAATGTTTATTCATTTGATTTTATCGACATTTCATTTATCATTCGGCTATATAATATACTATAGGTTATTTTGCTTATATCATTAACAATCCGCTTGACGAGTAATCAGAAGAACACTAGATTTATCATCATCCAAGAGATTCATCTTTACTCTTCTTCCGCATAGAAGTTAGTTTAGGATGCCTTGAAGTCCTGCCGTGAAATCCACTGGGCATTTCTACGAGGAAGAGAAAAAGAGAGAAGACGAGGAAAAACTTTCTCCATAACCGGTTTTGCGAAGATGGTAAGTCCCTTGGGTAAGTCGCTACGACGTCATCACTCCGGGCAGTGGTGAGTGCTACGCAAGTTTCGGAGGATAGCGGTTCTGACCGTTAATCGCTGACATTGGGAAAATGATGATGTGGAATTTTGGGGGTTACTCTGTATCAGATTCAAACATTTATACTTATTCTTAACTTTATTTTCATACTACATATCCATACAGTCACATACATTCACAGCAATCCCATACATTCACAGTTATATATTTCCCTATTTATCTTCACAAAATTTTAGGCTATAAATATTCTTATGAAAATGGGTTAATAGTTGATACATTCAAATATATATAAAAAAGCTTAACTAATTAATATGAAAAAATAAAACTAAGCCTTTATGTATTACTTTAAAAATGGCATCATAAGTATATAACACTTATGATTTTATTTTTTATTCTGTATTTTTATATTATATATTTTATTTCAGCAGTAAACTAATTATGTGATTATATTAATACATTTTACTGTTTGGTGTCTTATATCAAACGTTTTTACTAAAATACAAAAAAACTATCAATAAAATCTTATATTGAACGTTTTGACTAAAAAGAAAGAAAAAAAAAAAAGGAATATATATCAGGAACGCGTGAAGGCTTATGTGTATTTTTATTGAGAATTTTTGCTTGTATTGAATTTCCTTTTAGAATTATATATACCCACGTTCACACACATACACACACACACACACACACATATATATATATATATATATATGTATGTATGTATGTATCATCATCATCATCTCCTACGCCTATTGACGCAAAAGAGCCTCGGTTACATTTTGCCATTCGGCTCTATCTTGAAGTTTTAATTCAATACTTCTCCGCTTTTGAATATATATATATATATATATACACACACACACATATATATATATATATATATACACATA
>NC_090766.1:61156001-61171001 GCF_036898095.1 Palaemon carinicauda | reverse complement strand
CCCACTATGGTACCCAATAACAGCAGTGGCCTCCCGAGTATTATTATTATTATTATTATTATTATTATTATTATTATTATTATTATTATTAGCCAAGCAACAACCCTAGTTGGAAAAGCAAGATGCTATAAGCCCAAGGGCTCCAACAGGGAAAAATAGCCCAGTGAGGAAAGGAAATAAGGAAATGAATAAATGATGAGAATAAATTAACAATATATCATTCATAAAACAGTAACAGCGTCAAAACAGATATGTCCTATAGAAACTATTAACAGCGTCAAAAACAGATATGTCATATATAAACTAAAAAGACTCATGTCAGCATAAACTCACGGTCCCTGGCTGGGATCGATCTGCAGGCATTCGAATGCTAAGCGAGCACGTTATCACTGTTACCATTTTACTAGCCTGATGTAATCGATTCATTTACTAGTCCAGTTCTGTTAAAGGCTAGTCACTTGATTTACGAAGCAAAGGTAACTGGAAACATAAAAATTGAATGTCATGAACTTTGATATGTGAGCCAGTAATATTAGAATTGTATCCGGTTTTTTTAATCTTGAGGTCACTCGCCAGACAAGTCAAGAAGGTGGCATTAGAATTTTAGTGTTTTCTGAACCACTACATGTTCCATTTTTATTCTTATTTTTTTATGTTTTGTATATATTCGTAATAGAGAATCAAAGGGGATTTATTTTGATTAATCACCCTGAGAGAATTAGATGAACATGGCGTTCCTTAAGCATAGTTTTTTTTTTTATTTACTTTTATTGCCGAAAATATATGATGGATAAATTGGTAATGATTTTATTTTTTGGCAAGCAATGCTTTCCTATGTTAAACTGTTAAACATATCTATAGTGCATATTTTCCAGTTACAATATGCATAGATAATTTGACTGTTAAAATCTTTTCACAATTTAGAACAAACTTGAAAACACCACCCAAAATATGTTACTTATTTTGTAATGTTTTTATAGTTTATATGTTAAATGTTTATTTAAATGTTGTTACTCTTCTTAGAATATTTTATTCTTCCTTGTTTTTTTTTCCTCACTGGGCTATTTTCCCTTTTGGGGCCCCTGGGCTTATAACATCCTGCTTTTCCAACTAGGGTTGTAGCGTAGCAAGTAATAATAATAATAATAATAATAATAATGATGTGGCCATTTATTGCACATCACTGTCACGTTCACTACATTGATAAGCGAATAAAGAGAGAGAGAGAGAGAGAGAGAGAGAGAGAGAGAGAGAGAGATAGATGCTTGTCTCTTCTGTTTGCTGATGAATACCAATTGCTTTGCAATGACGGTTCGAGTCTGTGCCAAGGCACGGAAAGAAATGTATTCTCGACTAACCATGTCTCGTTTATGCATTACGGTTTATTGTTGGCGAAATCCTGTAGCTGTTGGTTCACTCATTGTGCCTGCCCGTGTTTGCTTGCATGTTTGTTTAAACTGTTGCTTTGCGTGCAGCTTCAGACCCTGTTGCTTCCGAGAATAGAAAAAAAAGTAACTTCATGGTAATTGTATGAACAGGTATTAATTTTATTAAAAATTTAGTTTGTTTCTTGCACTGTCTTTTAATGAAGAGTTTAAAGAAAGTACAGTAGATTAATGGGAGTGTATTAGGTACACGCCATTGAATTAGATAATGGATTTTGATTTGTTACTGGTTATATAGAATACAGATGTGTAACTTGACCAAGTTTGTTGAAGATACAAGGTTGATACTTTGAAAGGTTGTACACAAACACACGTGTGTGTGTATATATATATATATATATATATGTATATACAGTATATGCAGTATATGCAGTATATACGCACGTGTGTGTGTCAGAGACCTTTGTCCTGCAGAAGACTAGTTACGGCTTATGATGATGATTTTATGTGTTTATATATATATATATATATGTCTTACTCATAACTGTAATCGAACAGTATATATGTGTATATGTATATGTAAATATATGTATATATATATATATATATACATACATATATATATATATATATATACAGAGAGAGAGAGAGAGAGAGAGAGAGAGAGAGAGGGAGAGAGAGAGAGATTTACGTGTAATTTTTACCATAGCACTGTGGTACAATCAAATCACACTCGTGCGTCCAGACTGCATGCCAGACCAATCTTTAAATAGAGTCCTTTGCCTTGTGTACATGAAATAATCGCCATGCTGGTAGTTCAATTCTTCCAATAGTGCAGCAGCGGCGGTTATGCCAGTAGTATCAGTATCAACCCGTTTCGCAGGCCTGCCATGTTACACGTATGAAAATCATCCAGCGTTCGAATTCTACCTACCCCCCCCCCTTTTTTTTTTTTGTATAGGCTTCTTCCAGAGGATTTCCTCTCTTATGCTCTTATGCTGGCATGGAATTGTTTTATTATTAACCTGTAGTGTAGTTTTTCTTTTTTTTTCGTAATGATCGTGGTATTTTAATATTAGATTGTATGTTGTTTGTTTATTAGATAATGCTGGTGGTGTTTTTTTTATGAATGGGTTATGTATTTGCAGGTGATATACTGCTCTTGGTGTATTAAAGTACAATAATTTATTTCATTGTTTTTAGTTCAATTGGGTCGCAATTAGGTTTGATTGAATTAGAAATCTGTATGAGCTTTTTGAACACCCATACACGTTATATATATATATATATATATCTATATATTTATGGGTGTCTGTGTGTGTTACAAAAACAACAATAAAAAATGCAGTCGTTTCCAGTCCACTGGAGGACAAAGGCCTCTGACATGTCAATTCATGTCTGGGGTTCGGCTAGTGTTCATCACCCCACTGACTATGTGCATTGGTGATGGTGGGAGATTTTCGTCTGATTGTTCACAAACAACCTTATCTAGTATGGATAATCCTCATAAGTACAGCTTTGTTGATCGTGGCAATACGCAAACTCTTTCACCCCGTTAGGGTATCCCTACTCAGAAAGGTATATATATATATATATATATAATATATATATATATAAATTCATACATATATACACATATATATATGTTATATATATATATATATATATATACATATACTTAAAGGTTGCTTTTCTGGTCCTATACAGCAAGGGAACCCTACTCTCTACAAGACCTCCAGTCATTTTATCCTATATATATATATATATATATATAATATATGTACATATATATATGTATATATATGTACGTATATATATGTATATATATATATATTTATTTATTTATATATTATATATATACATACTTATATATGTGTGTATGTTTGTACGTATGTATGTTTGTATATGTAACTTGAAAACTAAATGTTACAGTACCTCTCTTACTTTTAAGCAGGTGATTACATAAGGCTTTGTAATGCTAGAAGTATAAAATTTCTTGTATGTGAAATGGAATTCATCATTGCTTTTATGAAGGTTTGTTATTGATGTTTTTCTTTTTCATTTTATCAGATATATATTGTAGATTTCTTAAATGTTCATTGTTCATAATCGTATCTACTTTAATTATAAGTAACCTAATGTCATTTATTTTCTTTTCAGGTAAGTGTTGACCTGATTGTTTTCCCTTGCTGAAGTGAGTTACGTAAGTTTTTAAGAACTGGTTTGTCACACGCACACACACACACATACGGATATTGCTTTACTACATACATTCAGAATGAACAAAGACGTTATATATATATATATATAGTATTATAATATATTATATAATATATATATATATTATATATATATAATATATATATATATATATATATAATATATATATATATATATATATAATGTATACACAACGAACAAAGATATATGAAAAATATATACACAAGGAATAAAGATATGTGAAAAAATATATATACACAAAGAAAAAGATATATAAAAGATACATACACATAGAACAAAGATATATAAAAATTACATACACAAAGAAAAAGATATATAAAAAATACATACACAAAGAAAAAGATGTATAAAAAATACATACACAAAGGGACAACGATATATAAAAAATACGTACACAAAGAACAAAGATATATAGAAAATACATACACAAAGACCAAAGATATATAAAAAATACATACACAAAGAACAAAGATATATGGAAAACATACACACAAGGAACAAAGATGTATGAAAGATACATACACAAGGAACAAAGATATGTGAAGGTCTAATTTGTTGCTGTTGTGTATTGTCATTTCAAAGTGAGATGTTATTGGGCTTTTATCGGTTTTGCATTTGATGAGAAATTATCATTCTCTCTCTCTCTCTCTCTCTCTCTCTCTCTCTCTCATTGCCATGCTGTTTTGATATCTGAAATATGTTTATGTATTTTTCTTGTTATTATTTGTTTATGCATTTGTATATAGTGCATTTTGTGAGACCATTTTCTGACCTGGTATTAGCAGTTGAACAATTTTGTTTTAAGTTCATGTTATTCTATAGCGAGATGCCATAAGGACTTGAACTCGTCCTACACCAGGCCGTTTAACCTCTTTAGTCCCTTCCAAGTGTGATACTGATAGCGCATTGTTTTACTGATTTGAGGATTACATTTAGGGCCGTGATGTAACCATCTCTTTTATGGTACTGATTGTAGATATACGTAACATCGCCTTTATGGGGATGGGGTATACCGAATTCAGGAAAAACGTATTCAAAGATTAATGTAAAACAATGAATTCATAACGAGATATAGACCTAGAAGTCTTTCTAATTCAGTAGGAAGACTTCCCTATATTGAACAGAAAATATTGTTATCATTGTTTACTGATTTCAGTGAAGTGGTATACCAGTTTTCATTAGAAAAATGTGCTTGTGCTTAATACCTTGCATCTGCATTTTAATCCGTTCCATCAATATTCATTGCTGACCCGCCTTTGATCTTGCTTATCGAATTTTTATTTTCAAAATCAGGTCAAGTTAACCTTGATCCAGTATTGCCCTACCCAGAATTTTTCCACGAAAACATAATAAAAATCATCACAAGGAAGATGAATTGGTCATTGATTCATTGATGACTTTCCAACGTTTCAACAGAATCTATGATATGAATTGCAGTCAGAATGTTATTAATTAGATCGACTGGGCCTTTATTCATGTCCTGTAATCCCCAGGCAGGTTCATAGAAATACGTTTTCCGGATCAGGTAATAGTGATGGTATATGTTTCGTAGTTATATCGTATTTATACTGGGATTATATCGTATGTGTGTCGTGATTGAATCGCATTTGTGTCTTAATTAGATGGAGATCCTTGACTGGCGTTCCAAAATTTGCAATTTCTTCAAAATCACATTGATTACGTCTTGAAGTATAGGCTAAACATTTAATGTAGATTATGTCTATAATGTGCTGTGTTACTCTGGTTTATTACCGAGTTGCCATGCTAAGTCAGTAACTATGTGTGGATATTTGATTGTTTCCTTAAAGAAGCAAAATTGAAGAAGTACGATTACTCTAAAGTTCAATGTTGCTGAGTAGTATAATATTAGTAACTCGTGTGCGCGGCCCTTCCAAAAATGACTGCTAAATATTTAGATATTCTCACACACGCACCCCCTCCCCTCTCACCTGGGTATGACTACGCTTTTTTCCCCTACCCGCGGGATGGGGGAGAGCTGAGCCTGACCGGAAAGAAATATATATATATATATATATATATAATATGTATGTATATATATATGTATATGTGTGTATATATATATATATATATATGGTGTGTGTGTGTGTGTGTGTGTGTAAAGTAAAGCCAGACACTTGCTCTTTATTATATAGGGGAGCTTAGATGATAAAGATAAAAGAAAATCTACTATTATCCGTAATTTCACTGCCATTGTTCTTGTATAATGGTAAAAATTTCCCTAGAATGCAGATAAAAAACCACGACTACTTTAAACGCTATAGGGTAAAGGGGACATTCTATGGATATAAACGAGCGAGAACGGAACATGATATACGCCATTGAAAATAAGACTATATAAGATGTAGCCAAGGTCTGTTTCCCCAGTCAAGTCCCCTTCCTCTCTTCACTTTGGGTTAGACGATTCTGAAAGAGGTCGTAAGAACTAGTGAGCGACTCCAAGGGAAAGGAAAGAGATGTGATTGAAAGGTTTCCCACGTTTGAAACCGGAGGAGGAGAAGGAGGAGGAGGGAGCTGATTTTTTGGGAAGTTGCGTCGTCTTAGTCGTTTTCTTCATCATTTTCTTCATCATTTTCTTCTTATTCTTTTATGTTTCTTTTTTATTCTATGTTCCATCTTCTTCTTCTTCTTCTTTTTCTATGTTCCATCTTCATAACATCATCTTTTTTAATGTTCCATTATCTTCTTTTTCTATGTTCCATCTTCATAACATCATCTTTTTTAATGTTTCATTATCTTCTTCCTCTATGTTCCATCTCTTCTTCGTTAATGTTCCATCTTATTTTTCTTCCTCTTTGTTCCATCTCTTCTTCGTTAATGTTCCATCTTCTTCTTCTTCTATGTTTTATCATGATCACCATCATCATCATCTTTTATGTTCCATCTTCTACTATCTTCTTCTTCTTCCATGTTCCGTCTTGTAATATGTTCCATCATCACCATCTTCTTCTTCTTCTTCTTCTTCTTCGTTCCAAGATGAAAGGAATGTCGTCACGGAGGGATGAAAAGGGCTGAGGCGAAAGTTTAGTGGTAACAGGGATAGACAGATGTTTATTGGATTAGCAAGTTAGGGTCCTGAATGTCACTGGGACTGGGTTTCCTCCTCTTTTTTTTTAGTGTTTGTTTGCTTTTAATATCCGTCGCTGTTGTGTTACCCCGCTTCTCACAAATGTGTAGTCCTTGGAAGTGTTTTGGTTAATTCGCTTTCTCATTTTCATATCTTTATTCTGTTTTAAGTGTCTCTCGACGTTAGATTCTTGTGATTCTTTTTATGCTGTAGATTCTGTAGAGATGATACTTTGGCATAAGGAACTGAGTTTTAAACATTTTAAATTGTGTTTATATTGTGTTGGAAATATTGAACGGAGACCCAATTGAATTGTTTTGGAAATAAACTGGAGAATCAATTGAATTATTTTGGAAATATGTGTAGACTATATTGGAAATATTGAACTGGAGACCCAATTGAATGGTTTTGGAAATATTAAACTGGAGACTCAACTGAATTATTTTGGAAATGTGTAAATTGTATTGGAAATATTGAACTGGAGTTTCAATTGAATTGTTTTGGAAATGTGTAGATTGTATTGGAAATATTGAACTGGAGTCTCAAATTAATTATCTTGGAAATATGTGTAAATTGTATTGGATATATTGCACTGGAGACTCAAATGAATTATTTTGGAAATATGTGTAAACTGTAATAGAAATTTTGAAATGGATACTGTATTTGCTTTAGGTATAGTTTATTTCATACTTTGAAATTCACTCATTTGATCATTTTTTCGGCTTAGCCTTTTAGTTTTTAAATGTTTTTGGAAATATTTGTAAATTGTATTAGAAATATTGAACTGGAGGACTTAATCTTAGAAGTATTATTATTATTATTATTTATTATTATTATTATTATTATTATTACTAGCCAAGCTACAACTCTAGTTGGAAAAGCAAGATGCTATAAGCCCAAGGGCTCCAACAGGGAAAAATAGCCCAGTGAGGAAAGGAAATAAGGAAATAAATAAATGATGAGAATAAATTAAGAATATATCATTCTAAAAACAGTAACAGTTTCAAAACAGATATGCCCCTATGTAAACTATTAACATCGTCAAAAATAGATATATCTCTATATGAACAATAAAAAGACTCATGTCAGCCTGGTCAACATAAAAAACATTTGCTCCAACTTTGAACTTTTGAAGTTCTACTGATTCAAACTACCCGATTAGGAAGTTCATTCCACAACTTGGTAACAGCTTGGTAACAACTGCACACTTAATCCTTGCTTTAAGTTTAGTATCTTACATGAATGTTTTGGAAGTATGACTGCGATTTTATTTTATATAATCATTATTCCCAGCACTAGTTTGGACTGTAGGTCATCTTTTTTTTTTTTTTTTTTTTTTTTCTTTTTTTTTTTTTTTGTTAAGGCTGTTATTGCTGTCTCGCCCTAAGTATTCAGGTAGTTCCTACCTATCTGGATGTTGCTTAAAGAAAAACTGGAAGCTCCTGGGATTGCTAAGTACCATTTGGATAATGCAATGGGAAACCATTTCTACTCCACCGCCTTTAACAACAGCATTTCTAAAAAAAAAAAAAAAAAAAAATATGTTTTGTTAACTAGTAATTCGTTAACAACTTGTAAACTAAACATTAAGTACCATCACACTTAGTATATTATGGTGCATTCGATATAATTTCCTGAATGATATTGATTTAATTTTATTTCTGTTCATGTCTTCGGTGTCACTGAGGTCGCCATGGTCGCTTTCCTCTTTCTCTTTCCTGATGTGCTCGGTGTTACTAGGGTCGCTGTGGTCTTGTCCTTCCTCTCATACTCTCTTTCCTTCAGGAGAGAGAGGAGAGAGAGAGAGAGAGAGAGAGAGAGAGATTCTGTTCCGAGTTACTTTTTTGGAATACCTTTTCCAGGAGCCAGTGATAAGGATATTCTTTAGAGAGAGAGAGAGAAAGAGAGAGAGAGAGAGAGAGAGAGAGAGAGAGAGAGATATTCTGTTCCGAATTACTTTTTCGGAATACCTTTTCCAGGAGCTAGTGATAAGGATATTCTTGAGAGAGAGAGAGAGAGAGAGAGAGAGAGAGAGAGATAGAGAGAGAGAGAGAGAGAGACCTTTTCCAGGAGCTAGTGATAAGGATAATCTTTAGAGAGAGAGAGAGAGGAGAGAGAGAGAGAGAGAGAGAGAGACCTTTTCCAGGAGCTAGTGATAAGGATATTCTTTAGAGAGAGAGAGAGAGAGAGAGAGAGAGAGAGAGAGAGAGAGAGACCCATTATACATGCCTCTGGTTCTCTTCGAGGCGGGGCATCGTGACGCGAAATTGACGACTGGGAGCACGGGGTTGTGTCCCTGACAGAAAGAGACTGGAGAGATGTGCCCTCTGGTGAGGTTCTAAGAATTCCAATTAAATGTTTCCATTGACGGGGCAATTGCCTTCCGTTTTAATAGAGGCGGCCGGGACCACGGTTCTGGCAAGGAATGGAAAAGAAGTGATTTTGTCCTTACGATGTTGAGTGATAGTTCGTGGAGGAATGTCGCTCCTATTAATGATTTTTTTCTTTTATAGTTCATGGAGGAATTTCCTCCTATTTAATAATTTTCTTTTATAGTGTATGGAGGAATTTCACTCATTGATATTTTTATTGTTCATGGAGGAATTTTACTCATTGATATTTTTTATATAGTTCATCGGGGGAATTTCACTCCTATTGTTATTTTTTTTTATTGTTCATCGGAGGAATTTCACTCCTAGTAATGATTTTTTATAGTTCATGGAGGAAATTAACTCCTATTAATATTTTTTTTTTTTTTATTGTTTATGGAGAACTTTCATTCCTGTTGATATTTTTTTATATAGTTCATGGAGGGATTTAGTTCCTATTATTATTATTTTATAGTTTTTAGAGGAATTTAACTCCTATTTTTTATATTCTATGGGGAGAATTTCATTCCTATTATTTATTTCATAGTTCATGAAGGAATTTTCACTCATTATTTTTTTTATAGTTGGAGAAATTTCTCTCATTGATAATTTTTAAAAGTTCATGGAATTTTCACTCCTATAAATAATTGTTTATAGTTCATGAGGAATTTCACTCCTATTATTCTGTTTTTATAGTTTATGGAGGAATTTAACTCCTGTTTCAATTTCAAAACAGATAAATGAACATGACAATAGTGATGAAATTGTGTAAAATACAAAATAATGCAAATGTAATTGTATTGTATTGAGCCTTATTTTGGCGAATGCTTACT
This sequence comes from Palaemon carinicauda, assembly GCF_036898095.1. Classification (NCBI taxonomy): domain Eukaryota; kingdom Metazoa; phylum Arthropoda; class Malacostraca; order Decapoda; family Palaemonidae; genus Palaemon; species Palaemon carinicauda. Next base: position 61,161,088 of record NC_090766.1, on the reverse strand, counting down.
TCAGGCATGTAATTTTTTTTTCAAGTAAACAGTGATTCTATTACACATTGGTAAGGAGAGAGAGAGAGAGAGAGAGAGAGAGAGAGAGAGAGAGAGAGGGGGGGGGAAGTGGTAACTTTTCTTTTCCTTTTATGATTTATTTTGTTATAAAATTTGCCTGAGTAACTCTTTCCGATTTTGAACTTTTTTTTTTTACTTTTTCACATAGAGCTTAAATGACTCTCTCATAAAATGGTCATTTACATTTTCAGAAAATTACTGGATTTTTTAAAAGTAGAGATCACTGTTTAGGGAGGGGCATTGAACATATATATTTTATATATTTTTTTTTATATAAATGAGGGTTTTTCATCATTGTTAAAAGTCATATGAACATGGTGGTGGAGGGAAGAAGGAAGAAGGAAAGGCCAAAGTTCAGGTGGAAATATAGATTATTGAATGCCATGAAGGAAAAAGGTATAAGAGAACAAGATATACAGGACAGAGGAAGGTGAAAAAGTCTGACTTGAAACAACAACCCCATATAGAAATGGGAAAAGCTGAAGGTAAAGAAAGGACGTTATATATATATAATATATATATATATATGGTATATTAGCGGGATGATGACCTAAGTAAATCTCCTTCATTCTACCACAAAGACAAAGAAACTTGTAAGGGCATTAAGTCACTTTAATTTTGTATATGGGTAATATGTATATAAACTGGATATTTATTTGATTACTTCATGTATAAGCCATATTTATTATTTCCGTATCCATAATCTGTAGACGATATCACACATATAAACTATAAAAAAAAGAGACACATTTTTTTATATTCATAACATTTTATTTTTTATTTTCCTTTGGACTGATCCTAAAGATGATGAGAAGTACCCTCGTGGAATATTTACCTTGGATGAGGGCGGATCCCCTCATGGACTTGCTGACCTGTTATTGATCACCACATTTAAACCCCCACCATCTCCCACCGTTTTGTTCTCTCTCTCTCTCTCTCTCTTCTCTCTCTCTCTCTCTCTCTCTTTTGATCGCCCTTATGTGTGTAGATGCGGTTTTGGACATTAGTTATAGTTATTTAAAACCCACCTCTCTCTCTCTCTCTCTCTCCTCTCTCTCTCTCTCTCTCTCTCCTTTTCATCGCCCTTATATGTGTATATGCGGTTTGACATTAGTTATAGTTATTTAAAACCCACCTCTCTCTCTCTCTCTCTCTCTCTCTCTCTCTCTCTAAACTTATTCGTGTGCTTAGATGTGTTTTTGGTATTAGTTATTGTCATTTAAACCCCAACACACTCTCTCTCTCTCTCTCTCTCTCTCTCTCTCTCTCTCTCTCTACTCTTATTACAGATCTGTTTTTTGGCATTAGTTATTGTCTCTCCAATGTATACTGTAACAGTAAGTAGTTAATCCAACTGATGTATATTGTATGCTTTTAATCCAAAAATGATCAAGATTATTATCAATATAATTCTCCGGTGTTGTCTTACTCCCGTCGTAAGTGTATTCATGAGCTTTAGGAAACTGAAGAGGGACAGGTAGATAGATCATGCCGGCATCTGGGTGCAGACACTTCCTACTAAAGTCGCATGCTCGTTAAATGCTAACGTATTCATATCCATCGCAACCGTCCACCCCCGCGTCTCTCTCTCTCTCTCTCTCTCTCTCTCTCTGCAGTGGTGATCCGATATTTATGTATTTACCTTCCTTTTCCTTGTGTTTGTGCTTTGTTTTACTGTGTAATCCATAACAGATCTATCTTCAGTTTAACAAAATACCATATTGAGTTCACAACCTACGGGCTGCAGAATTGCAAGAGCCCGTGCTTGGCCACAATTAGGCAATCTATAACAATAACAACAACATCAGGGTTCATATTTTCATGGTTATATAAACGTCCAAAAGCTAATCAATTGGTAATAGTAAATAGGTATATTGTTGCTTTGTTCGGGAGCATTATCTATAAAGGCATCTCTAATTCTTTTAATCATCAATCATATGGATATGAAAGATATGAATTAGCTTAAGTAATTTCTTGTTTGTATTTGACCCTCTCTCTCTCTCTCTCTCTCTCTCTCTCTCTCTCAATCATTTAGATGCGGAAACATGAATTAGGTACCTTTAATAATTTCATTTTTCCGTTTGCCCTCTCTCTCTCTCTCTCTCTCTCTCTCTCTCTCTTCATTAGATGCGGAAACATGAATTAGGTACCTTTAATAATTTCATTTTTCCGTTTGCCCTCTCTCTCTCTCTCTCCTCTCTCTCTCTCTCTCTCCTTTTCATCGCCCTTATGTGTGTAGATGCGGTTTTGACATTAGTTATAGTTATTTAAACCCCCCCCTCTCTCTCTCTCTCTCTCTCTCTCTCTCTCTCTCATTTAGGTATGGAAAAATATAATTCGAGTAATTCCTTTTTTGTACCTCTCTCTCTCTCTCTCTCTCTCTCTCTCTCTCATTTAGATATGGCAAAACATAAATTAAGCATCTTATAGTAATTCCTTGTTTGTGCTCTCTCTCTCTCCTCTCTCTCTCTCTCTCTCTCTCTCTGTAAGGAGTGGCATTTACGTAAATCAAGTTGTCGCGAACAGAAGCTTGTCGTCGGGGCCCGTTCTCATACACTCCCCCTCTCGTCAACCCCCCCCCCCCCCCTTACATTCGTCTCCCCCCCCTCATGTTTGTATGTGTTGATGTACCTGGCTTGTTTGTAAATGTCAGTCTCGGTGACCCCAATCAGCGTAATGGCCGAACGTTTGTGCTGCCTGATTTCCATGTCGTTTTACACAAGAATTAAAAGGATTTTACTTTTTTTCACTCGATTCTACCACTGCATTGAAATAAAGCTGGGAGAAATCGCTGTGGGATTTATTAGCCTTCATCGGTTTATATATATAATATATATATATATATATACCCTTTCTTAGTGAGTATACCTTAACGTGGGGTAAGGGTTTCGTATCGCCAAGCTCAGCAAAGCTGTACCAGTCATGGGCCACACATACTAGGTTGGTTTGCTGTGAGCGATCAGGCAAAAGTCTCCCACCATCACAAATCCGTAGTGGCCAGCGTGGCGACAAAAGCTGGCCAAACTCCTAACATTAATAAGGATGTCTAATGGAAAATTATTATTATTATTATTATTATTATTATTATTATTATTATTATTATTATTATTATTATTATTATTGTATTAGGGGTAATATGTACTTTAGTTTAATTTTTTATTTTTTTTCTTGTAAGAGAATCTGATTCTGTCAAGTACGTAAAGGGCTTCATGAATGTCGAAAAAGAAGATATTTGGCAACTCCACAATGGCTTTTTATTACGTGTATATAATCCTATGATGTTTATTATCATACTGTTATATACATTAACCATTGATTAATTCTACTTTTCTTAATAAACATTACTCTGCCAACTGGTAGATATTATTTTAATCACACTGATATTTTTAATAGATTATGGAGTTGCCATTTGTCTCCTTTACCGAATTTCACGAAGCTAATGGGTTGTGGTGGCCTATTGGAAGCGTCCCTGCCTGGCGATCGCAATACTGTTGTAGGAGTCCCCCTCAAACTCTATAGTTTCTTTAGTGTCTGCAACCTGACCATCCCCTATGAGCTAAGGAATGGTAGTTTGGGGAAGCGTATAGGTCTACCCACTGTGTCATTAGCAGCCATTGCCTAGCCCTCCCTGATTCTAGTTTTGGTGGAGAGGTTGCTCGGGTGCTTATTATATGTATATATATTCACTCTCTCGGGGATTTTCACTGTCCATTGCCTGTCTACCTTCTAAGTCATCAGCAGCCATTGCCTGACCCTCCCTGGTCTTAGCTTGGTGTGGAGAGGGGTCGGGGGCACTAATTCATAAGTATATATGGTCAGTTTGTAGGGCATTGTCACTATCCCTTGCCTCTTACATTCATGAGTGGCCTTTAAACCGTTTTAAAACTGTACCAGTCAGTCACGAAGTATATATGGAAAGTCTCTAGGACATTGTCACTGTCCCTTTGCCCTCTGCCATTCTTGAGTGGCCTTTGAACCGTTTAAACTGTACCAGTCAGTCACGAAGTATATATGGAAAGTCTCTAGGACATTGTCACTGTCCCCTTGCCTCTGTCATACTTGAGTGGCCTTTGAACCATTTAAATTGTACCAGTCAGTCACGAAATATCTATGGAAAGTCTCTAGGTATTGTCACTATCCCTTGTCTCTTACATTCATGAGTGGCCTTTAAACCGTTTCAACTGTACCAGTTAGTCACCAAGTACATGTGGTCAGTCTCTAGGACATTGTCACTGTCCCTTGCCTCTGTCATACTTGAGTGGCCTTTGAACCATTTAAATTGTACCAGTCAGTCACGAAATATCTATGGAAAGTCTCTAGGTATTGTCACTATCCCTTGTCTCTTACATTCATGAGTGGCCTTTAAACCGTTTCAACTGTACCAGTTAGTCACCAAGTACATGTGGTCAGTCTCTAGGACATTGTCACTGTCCCTTGCCTCTGTCATACTTGAGTGGCCTTTGAACCATTTAAATTGTACCAGTCAGTCACGAAATATCTATGGAAAGTCTCTAGGTATTGTCACTATCCCTTGTCTCTTACATTCATGAGTGGCCTTTAAACCGTTTCAACTGTACCAGTTAGTCACCAAGTACATGTGGTCAGTCTCTAGGACATTGTCACTGTCCCTTGCCTCTGCCATTCATGAATGGTCTTTAAACCTTTTAAACTGTACCAGTCAGTCACGAAGTATATATGGAAAGTCCTCTAGGACATTGTTACTGTCCCTTGCCTCTGTCATTCTTGAGTGGCCTTTGAACCGTTTTAAACTGTACCAGTCAGTCACGAGGTACGTATAGCCAGTCTCTAGGTCATTGTCACTGTCCCTTGCCTCTGCCATTCACGAGTACCCTTTAAACCTTTTAAACTGTACCAGTCAACCACCTATGAATGAATCCCAGGGTCCCTTTAGGCTAGTTTTCCACGACTGTGCGTAGGAAGTTAACATAGGAGGCTCTGGGTAACTACGAGAAAAGTATTGATTGGCGATGAACCCCGCCCAACTTGGTATATCTACTCTCGTGTCG
>NC_090766.1:61046935-61155501 GCF_036898095.1 Palaemon carinicauda | reverse complement strand
CTCTCCCTCCCCCAATCTCCTGGTGTACCCTTATTCCGGCTTTTCATAGGCTCTTATCCACTTCCCGTTCTATAACCCATTGAAGTCGCCACCTAAGCGGCCTCCAACGTTCGCAATTCTCTGCAGCAGGACTAACGACATAAATTTGGATTGAGATCTTGTTGGGTCTATTCTTATATATTTAACACTTATATAGCCGGCAAGGGGTGGTTTTTTTTTTTTTTTTTTTTTTTTTTTTTGAAAAGAATAGTTATATCAACCCAAAATATTTATCTTTGCCCAAGTGACGTTTCATTCTCTATATGTAGAATGAATGAGTTGAGATCTTGTTGAATTAATTCTTATATATCTAACACCTATATCGCCGACAAGTGGGGGTTTTGGTTTTTGTTAAAAAGAATTGTTATATTATCTCAAAACTTTGATCTTTGTGTAATGGAAGTTTCATTATCCATATACAGAATATTAACATTCATTTTTCACTAGATAAGGAATCAATTTTTATATATTTAACACCTATATCGTTAACAAGGGGAGTTTTTGTTTTTGTAAACCAAATATGAAAAAAAAAAATAGATTTCCAGAAATTTCCATTTTCCTCTAGCTGAAGTCTTATTTCCCATATGTAGAATATGTAGGCTGGGATGAACGTAGAGAGTAGAGGTCCCCTTTTTGTTTTGTTTCATTTGTTGATGTCGGCTACCCCCAAAATTGGGGGAAGTGCCTTGGTATATGTATGTATGTATGTATGTATGTAGAATAAAACAATTATTTTTTTCACTAAATGAATAAAACCATGGAATTACTAATACGTCTCAGACTTATAATACCATATTTTAATGTTGCATGTAAATAAAGTTAATCTTAACAGTATCAAATGAACCTTTTAAATTAGGCCAGGAATTGATGTTGGCCACACGTCACCTAGTTACCCATAAGAAAATGTTAATTTAATTCCCTACCTCACAACTGGAAACATCTAAATCCCTCAAACCTCCAGTATCTCTGCGAGTTATGTGCGACAGGCAGTAAAAAGTAGCCCAGACATTGTGGTTACGTAATAAAGTAATTTAACGCCACAAATGTGACTAAAAAGACCATATCCCAAGGGTAAAAGTCATCGAGAATCGCATTAGATGACAACTTTATTCGTTTTTCCAACATAAAAAAATGTTGCAAATTCTAAGGTTTTGATACGTGATGTAACGTGATTAACATTTAACACGTGGAATCAAACCCTCACGTGTCATCATGATTACCATCTGATCAATAACAATCTAGGTAGGTAGTAGGTTGGCCAGGGCACCAGCCACCCGTTGAGATACTACCGCTAGAGAGTTGTGTGTTCCTTTGACTGACCAGACAGTACTACATTGGATCCTTCTCTCTAGTTACGGTTCACTTTCCCTTTGCCTACCTATACACAGAATAGTCTGGCCTATTCTTTACAGATTCTCCTCTGTCCTCACACCAGACAACACTGAGATTACCAAACAATTCTTTTTCACCCAAGGGGTTAACCACTGCACTGTAATTGTCCAGTGGCTACTTTCCTCTTGGTAAGGGTAGAAGAGACTCTTTAGCTATGGTAAGCAGCTCTTCTAGAAGGGCACACCAAAATCAAACCATTGTTCTCTACTCTTGGGTAGTGCCATAGCCTCTGTACCATGGTCTTCCACTCTCTTGGGTTAGAATTCTCTTGCTTGAGGGTACACTTGGGCACACTATTCTATCTCGTTTCTCTTCCTCTTGTTTTGTTAAAGTATGCATAGTTTATATAGGAAATATTTATTTAAATATTACTGTTCTTAAAATATTTTTTTTGTCTCCTTTCCTCACTGGGATATTTTCCCTTTTGGGGCCCTGGGATTATAGCATCTTACTTTTCCTGCTTAGCAAATAATAATAATAATAATAATTTACAAGGACATATTAACATAAGCAAAAAGTGGGGGACAATGAACAACGAAATATTAATATCACGAAACAAACCAAAACCATAACAATGAACATTACAGCTTTATGAACTGCAATCTTGCATAATCACCCGGCCAACACCTCTTCATGCAATGCCTTTTAAACTGCGCAATATGAATCCCACTTACGAACTCCGCAGGAAAACAGAGAAAATCCTACAGAAGACGAGAGATGCTAATAAAAAAATCCTCTACATATTGAATAACTTAACACCGATCCACTAGCGACTTGGATATCCTCCCATAGAAGATCAGTAGGTGTGGCCTCATGTACACAATGCACCTTTCGTCCGGGCGGAGGGAGGTATGGAGAGGGGAGGGGGAGGGGCATAAAGAGGAGGGCAAAAGGGGGAGCGAGGTCATTTCCGACCTGCTCCTCAGCATCATCGTACCAGTGCCGGACGTGTAAAGGGGGGTTTATACGGTCGAACGGTTCGTCAAACGCGGTTCGAGAGACAAGTGTTTTAAGGGATGTTCGAACGTGTGAACGGGGTATTCGGTTGTCGAACACACTCGTCGAACAGTTCGAAGAAAGTCTGTTATCGCCTGACTTTTCTGTCCACAGACCTCATGCACTTGTGGCCGACTCCACCTCTTCGAACCGTTTGACAAGCAGGTTTGTTAACCTGGTTCGACGAACCGTTCGATCGTGTAAAACCCGCTTAACAGCGACGGCGTCGTGCTATGTTAAAGGTGAAGCTCCCGGATCCTGGTTTGGCGGATGATGATGCTCTACTTATGGCTGTCGCAGAGTCTGGGACGAAATGCACTTAGCAAAGAAATGGGATCAAACGATAGAAAAAACACTCGTTAAAAATATCAATAATAAACATGGCCCTAAACGTATCACTGATGCTCATTATGCTTAACCTCACATATTTCACGGGTCAATGCCCTCTGCAAGTGGACAACTACGGTCTGCATGTGTGCAAGAGCCCGTGCCTGACAGTAAGGGCCAGACAATCTGAAACAATGTGGAAAAGCTATTTACTAAAATTAATTCATACATCAGAAATTTTAATTTTGGCCTTGTTATATCAACTTTTTTATCTTCCATTAATCTTATCAATTGCAAACAGCCATCCATTAAAGGTCAGGTAACTTTTTTATGAATCTCATAAAGGTGAACTGGATAACAAAAATGATTAAACAGCTGACTGAATTCTACGAATGTTATTAAGTTTTAAACGGCCTGAAATACCTCAGTGGTAAAGTACCATAACCTAATAAATAACGTGTTGAAAACACGACCATAATAGACAACAATAATAATACTTAATCACAAAACAATAACACAAAAGACGATAACAATAATACTTAATTACAAAACAATAACACAAAAGACACAAATTTTATAAGATGACAGTTATAAATGTAATAAAAATGATTAAAAGCACCTCCCACGGATTAAAATGATTATTTATCGAGCATGTGGTAGCAGATGTGGAGAGAAGTTCCTCTTCTCATTCGTTAAGAAAAGGGGAGGAGGAAGAGGTCCCTTTTTTTAATCAGTTGTGACCACATAAAGAAGGTGAAAATCCACCTCAAATTTCAAGTGACGTGGGCCATCTGGACCACCATTGTACTGGAACTAATTAGTTAATATATATATATATATATATATATATATTATATATATATCCACCCCAAATTTCAAGTGGTATAGTCCATTTGAACCACCGTTGTAATGGAGCCAAAGAATTTATGTATTTGTATATATATATATATATATATATATATAAAGAGAGAGAGAGAGAGAGAGGAGAGAGAGAGAGAGAGATTAATATGCGCTATCTAACCCCATATTACCCACTGCCTCTATAGTCATTCCATCTCATTTTTAATCGACTTGCCTACGCCAAACTAATAGAAAACTTAAGGTTTCAATGGAGACCTAACTACCTAAAAAAAGATCCCCAAAAAACTACCCTTTTTGGGGTTCAAGGCCAACTGACCAATTGTCATACCACTCAACCAGGCAGAAGAGGTCTCCCAGGCTCAGGTTCGCTGCCCCCGAACATCGTAAATCCACTTCAGAGGACCAGAACCTGACTACCTGACGCTACCCTCAAGCATAAACCTTTCATCTCCATAGACCAGTTGCCGTAGTTTCACTCAAAATTTCGAAATGTGAGATTTCTCTTTGTTTCAACTTAAATTAGTCTAAATTAGTCTTCCGGGTGACGTAAATGAGGGGCGTTAACGCATTTGAAATTTAATTTCCCAAGTCGAGGCTACAGATTTATTTTTCAAGGAACACCGACTTACAGCAACACCCTTATATAATAAGGAGCATATATATATATATATATATGATATATAGGGTGTATATATATATATATATATATATGTATATATACATATATATATGTATATATATACATATATATATATATGTATATATACATATATATATATATATATATATAATCATGAATCCTATTCATTCCTTTAAAATAATACATGAATTTTACAACGTCTCTTTCAAAAATGTTTTTTTTTTACACATTCAAATGATTTACATTTTCAACTCTCTCTCTCTCTCTCTCTCTCTCTCTCTCTCTCTCTTTTCCACACGGCCATTATCACAAGTTCTTCTCATCCTAAAACAGCTTCATAAATTCCAACCTCAACTACCCTTCTATTTAGAACGTGGTTCTCTCCCTCCCATTCCGAGCTTACCCTTCTATTTAGAACGTGGTTCTCTCCCTCCCATTCCGAGCTTGAATCGTGGCGCGGTAGGCCTATACAGGAACAACCCCTATGCCATCAATGGGCTCTTTCATCTATTCTTGGAAAGAATGGATGTCTGATGTCTAAATTCCAAGTACCCTGCGGACAACGCAAATGTATTAATACCATTGCTATGGAATATTTGATTCATTGGGCAGACCATAAAAATTTAGAATTAAAAAAAAATTGTCAGGCGATATTGAGAGTATTTTCGTTATAAGGAGACGTCATCAATTAATATACGGATACGGAAAATGTATAAATACAATTGCTATGGAATATTTGATTCATTGATAATTCCATAAAAAAAATTAGAATTAAAAATTGTCAGGCGATATTGAGAGTATTTTCGTTATAAGGAGACGTCATCAATTAAAAGAAATAGGGCATCGGGTCACCTATCAGGGGAATCCACGCTATTAATAACAATATTGCGAAGTCATGAAATCAGTTTTCTAAATAATAAAGTCATTGTTGACAAGATAAAAAGTACAGTTAACGATTCGGATATCACAGTTTTCTAAATAATATAGCTAATGTTTACAAGATAAAGGTAACGTTAGCGATATAAGTAACTCAGATATCTAAGTTTTCTAATGAACACAATGTTGCTAAGATAAACGTACCTGTAGCTATTTTAGTAACTCAGATATCACAGTTTTCTAAATTATACAGTCAATGTTGCCAAAATAGAAGTAGATATTCCAGTACCTCATGATTTTACAACCATAAAATCGCATATAATACACGAAAGTACCTTGACACTCCGACACAGCACAAAAAAAAAAAAAAAAAAAAAAAAAATTGCAGCATTGTCTTAAGAAGAATGCAACAAAGCCAAGCACTTGCCTTTCCGCCCTTCACCCCAATTCCTACCCCGCTGGGTCTTTTCTTTTACCGAACCTTCTCGAAACAACTCGTTCTCGGCCTTTGTGACTCCCAGAGTATGTTTATTTCCACCCTAAATGTAGAGTCAATTTACAAATAAAAGCTGAATTTAAAGGCTTTCAAGATGAAAGAGAAGACTTTCTTGTTTTTTAAGTGCTTCGATAATTTGGATTTAAGAATTAAAACAGAATACGCTGTGTGATACTCTAAATACCTAAGAATGTATATGACCCACACATCTTGTAGGTCCTGAAAGGCTCAGGGTCCCCCTGTGTGACAGGACCACGAAAATACCCCTTAATGTAAGTTAAAAGTAAAATAATTGGTTAATGACAACGATAAAATGTAAGCACTAAAGTATTGGTTTACATCGTCTTTGTGGCAATAAAAGAAAATGGTTTTAGATATATGAAATGCATCTCAGCTGCAAAAAAAACACCTGTGAAAATTCTTTAAGTTTGTTCAACTCTTCCAAAACACAGATAAAAGTAAAAATGGTGACAAGACGAAATCATGAAAGCTGTTGAAACCACAAATCAGTAGTGGTCACATAGGTCCAATAAAGAATAGAAACAATAGATCATAAACCTTCAACGCCAATCAAACAAGTTTTAGAGAGTTATATTAGTTTTCACATGCTCCAAAAAGTGACAAATGAACAACAGGCTTTCATTAGTATAAATCATGTTTCTTATCAACCAATCCCAAATACTAATTAATGATATGCCTTACTAGCTTGATTAAAATCATCTTAAAAATCAATATACATAAGTGTCTAGCATGAATATAAAGAAATAAAACTGGATAAAACTACTGACTTGCAACTCTTAATAACTTCATGCAAGCCTTAAGGGACCCATGAATATAAATTTCAAAATGAAATCTATAATATCCCTTCTTAAACAGTTCATCTCAACAAGTCATAATGACCAGCAACCAATACAAGATTTATATTTCTATTGAATTTCAGAAAAACAAATTGACTACACAATTACTATTATTGTTATTAAAATAATTGTTACCTTAATATTACCATTAGCTAAAAAGGGTCACATTCAATCATCTTTCATCGCGTAGAGAACTTTCTAACAATTTTTTTTTTTGACAATGTTATGTGTAAACACAAAACCTAATCAAGACCCCAAAATTAAGAACTACCAAGGTAGTGGTGTTGCTGTAAAGGGTGTCTCACTGGAACTTTTGTTCTCCAACTGTGGTTTTAATCTACTACCTTTCCAATAAAAAGGTTGACCTTTTGGGAATAATAATAATAATAATAATAATAATAATAATAATAATAATAATAATAATAATAATAATAAACGCTACACTGAACGTGGAACTATAAGGATGAAAAAAGATTTCTCATTGGATCAATGAATGATATTCCCAACACGTACTTCAGGAAAGGCTACATATACCCTGGCATATCTTCACATCCTTAACCTTGGATGAGTCGGTGCAATTGTCCTCTGAGAGAGAGAGAGAGAGAGAGAGAGAGAGAGAGAGAGAGAGAGAGAGAGAGAGCAACATTTCCGGCCCCAGTGAAGGATCCTAAAAACCGGTTTCCATGAAAACTCGAGAAGTTTAAGAATTGCTTATACAATAGGCTTGACCAGACGGAAAATGCACTAATGACTGTAAACCTAAAATGGGAAAAATTAAAGTTTAATATCAATCCTTGTCACACTTACCTATTAAAATTTACTTGACTTTACTTTACTTTAAGGGTTGCTTTTCTGGTCCTATACGGCAAGGGAACCCCACTCCCTACAGGACCCTCACAGTTATTTTACCTTATATACATGTATTTAAAGGCATTCAGCATTTCACTCTGCGCATTGCACGTTTATTGTCAAAGCCACATTATCCAAGCACTTAGGATGCAAGAAAGTCTTCAGTTACACTGTAGACATTTACATAATTATAGCCTTTATCAAATCCCTAACTTTTTCTCGTCTTAAAAATTTTATATGAATATAACGTAAACAAATGGAATAAATATACAGTGAAAAGTGTTATTATGACAGATATTTAAAGTTCACTCATGAGTAGCAGAGGCAAGGCATAGGAAAATGTCTTAGAGATCGATTATATACACATATGAGCAGCGTCTAAGCCCCATCTCCACTTAAGCTAGAACCAGGGAGGGACAAGCAATGGCTGCTAATGACCCAGCAGGTAGTCCTACACGCTACACGCTCCCCAAAAGCCCCCATACCCAAAGTCTTGCCCATACCTACCTCATAAGAACAGTGAGGCTGTACAAACTCCCCCTCGGGCTTCCCCGAAGCTCGAACTTCCGACCGATAGATTGCGAGACTGGGAGGCATAAATAGGTTACCACAACTCCTCTCTCTCTCTCTCTCTCTCTCTCTCTCTCTCTCTCTCTCTCTCTCATGTAGTGGATTTTGAAGACTAGACTGGAAATCATCATACAACTGCATCCATTCAGTATTACTGTGACGACAAATTAAGATATTAACAACCTAATAAACGAAAGCAGTAACAAATACGAAGACCAAGTCTCAATGAAAGTAAAAGTGACTTACTCCAAATAGCACAAAAACAAAAACAGAACTGTGCACTCACAGATCATTCATAACATCTCAAACACAGTCATCTACGTTCCCAGAATCACGATCGTCCTTAGGCATGAATGTCCTCAACCGAATTCTTACGTAGTAGTTTAACCCACTCTCCTCGGCATCCCGTGCCCTCTGCCCTATTCGCCCAGCCCAAGGCTACTTCGTCTAGAGGAACATGCCAGTGACAGACAAAGACAATTTCGTGGAAAAGCAATATAGGATAATTAGTCACTCCTTATCCAAAGAAAACTTGTCAATTATCAGTGTTTATTTACACCAACTTATCCCATTTCTATTCTCAACACTTATATTTTTTTCCTTCTCATCATCTTCCACTTGTATACGTGATACTATTATTATACATTATTCATTGGTATAAGAAACAGTTTGCTTGATTTAAACCAGATTAGTGCCTAAACAAATCATCTTTCCATAACATTTGATGATATAAAAAACATCACTTAGGGTGGTTCTGGTAACATCATTAAAAGTCAAAGGAACTCTGCCATAAAACAGCAGTACATAACCCCACCCCAATCATACTCTCTCTCAGCACCCGGCAGATAATTATCATACAACTTAATTAACATCGGCATGCCGACAAAAGCGATGTTAAGATGGAATTAACTATGCTAATGGCGAATAAACAACCGACCCAATAAATTATTGACAACGAATTGCTAGCTACAAATTGTGTCATTTCAAACCTTGATATGAATGAGGTCCCAACAAATGTCATATCATTAATTACCTTTGCATTAATTACATTTGAGAATACCCTAAGAGGATACGAATCCACTACAAACACTTCAAAGCAATAAGAAACCACTACAAACGTTTCAAAGCAATACAAATCCAGTACAAACGTTTCAAAGCAATACGAAAGCACTACAAACGTTTCAAAGCAATAAGAATCCACTACAAACGTTTCAAAGCAATACGAATCCACTATAGACGTTTCAAAGCAATGAAAATACAATACAAACGTTTCAAAGCAATACGAAACCACTGCAAAAGTTTCAATGCAATGCGAATCCACTACAAACGTTTCAAAGCATTGCGAATACACTACAAAAGTTTCAAAGCAATGCAAATACACTACAAACGTTTCGAAGCAATGCGAATACACTACAAACGTTTCAAAGCAATACGAAACCACTGAAAAAGTTTCAATGCAATGCGAATAAACTACAAACATTTCAAAGCAATGCGAATACACTACAAACGTTTCAAAGCAATGCGAATCGACTACAAATGTTTCAAAGCAATGCGAATCGACTACAAATGTTTCAAAGCTATACGAAACCACTGCAAAAGTTTCACAGCAATCTACTTATTCCGTCCAGTGAAATCAACAGCTCACTATAATTCTATGACATGTCATTATGCATATAACCTGAAAAGTGAGTAGCTATCACATAACTAAGTCAAGGTCAGCCGTCTCGTTCCTTCTTGTAACGCTGTTCTTGTGGTTACCGCAAGGTATGGCGGCCAGCCCAAGGGCCAGCCTCATGTTGTAGGTACACTTATGAGGGATGTCTTCTCTCTATATAGTATAGTGTTTTGCCAATCTCTCTCTCTCTCTCTCTCTCTCTCTCTCTCTCTCTCTCTCTCTCTCGTAACCCTGAATTTAAAGATACCATTCTTCATTCTTTAATGACTAACGCCGCATGCAATATACCAGGTTACACTTGCAAACAATCCTACTCGAATTTTCCTTTACTACTTTCCGTTACATACCTAGGCTACTTATAATTCTGTTCCATTGCCTGAAAGGTTAAGTATCTAGTACGATAGAAAAGTTATATATGGGGATGGTTTTAAAGGAAATACGCGCAGTCTAGCAGAAATAAATGAGTTTTTTAATCATTACGCCCTACATGACAATAGATTACGTGCGATCCTTCTTTACTTTACGAGCTGCTTTTCTGGCCCTATATTACATCAAGGCCAATAGAATTTTTCTATTGGCCTCGTATTACATGGGAACCCTACTCTCTACGGGACCTTCACAGTCATTTTATCCTAATATTCCAAGGCATTCAGCATTTCATAGAGCATATTACTCGTTTACTGTCAAAATCAACACTATCGAAGCACTCAGAATAACACAATGGAGTTAGAATATGGGGGTTTGAGTAAATAAATGAACTTGCTGGTACAGTGTTAACGTGTTTGCCTAGCATTCGCACGGCAGCAGATCGATCCCAGCCAAGGACCACAAGTTTAAGCTAAACAGTTACTGAAGAGGACACTACTGTGGATGTGCACCACAGTATGGGTTTGGGCTGGCGCGGCTGACATTCTGGTGAAACTGGATCTGAAATCAGCCACCATTACTTTTATTAAAACAAAGAGCAAAACTTTAGTGATTAATTCAATGTCACAATAAACTGGGAGAATAATGATGGGAAAAATTACTTGATTCTTTATCAGTTTTCATCAAAGCTTTCATTCGGTTCATAACGCGGGACCCTCATATTCTTCAGTTTATTCTAAACAAGAAATTCTATCAGAATTGTTCAATTGTTTGAGAGTTGATATCCCTTTAACTCATCTTTTCAAACGGAAAAAAAAAAAAAAAACGAATTGACACTTACAAATGTATAGCTACATCTCAGAAGTTTCGCCAACTAAAATGTAAACTTTTATGAATTTACAACCTTCATCTCTAGTAACTTGCTCATTAGTTCTATAAAAGTGTAATTACTTCACCAGAAAAAAAAGGTCTAGAACCTAAGAGATGCAAAGACCAAGAGTTCCTATAAACTTTTATGAATTTACTACCTTCATCTCTAATAACTTGCTAATCAATTCTAATTAGAGTAATTATTTCACACAACAAAGTGGTTCAAAACCCAAGAGACATATAGACCAAGAGTTCCTATATGATGCTAGTTTAATTTACAAACAAAACCTTGCGAGATAAATATGAAAATCCTAGCCTCCTAAGATAGCGGGTTCCCTTACCGGATGCCTGCGCCATCATACTCTTAATTAGTTAATGTAATAGCGCGCAACATTAACATTCTAAAAATGTAGAGGGATTGTAGAACGCCAAGAAAAACCGAGATATCACGCAAACTTGTGTTCCAATTATGGTAAAAAAAACTTTACGTAAAGTTATTCTTAAAATAAAATTAAATACATTTAAGTGATGTAATATATTTCATAATGAAAACTATAGTACAAATAATCATCTATAGATCACACTCAAACAGATTTTAGTAGCATGAAAAAGAAGAACCGTAACTCATACACAACTAAAGTAACTTAGTTTCGTGTTTGTAAAATACTTATACCCTACATGAAGTCAATGATACATAACAAAAGAAAGCATTAAAATTATGGTTTTCGAAAAGAGAATACTGTCATGTCGAATCTTAATGTAACGTAAAGTAAATTTTCGTAAATGTAACGTAAAATAAATTTTCGTAAATGTAACGTAAAGTAAATTTTCGTAAATGTAACGTAAAATAAATTTTCGTAAATGTAACGTAAAGTAAATTTTCGTAAATGTAACGTAAAGTATATTTTCGTATCGTATAATGAGGAATAAAACACTAGACATCATATAGTGAACCTATCTCGATTCTGACCATCATAAATGCCCACACAAATCGGTTAAGGATGGAATTGCTAGCAACTAAAAGCCAATCGTTACCAAATTCTAATACATCACACAAGGTGACTGACTATTCGGCATGATTGGAACGCATAGCAACATTTGTTATCAGTTTTATTTTGTCTTCTGTATCTTACTTTTCTCTTTGTTACTATCATTATAACAGAGGAATTTGCGAAGGATATGTATTCACCCGTGTCTGTTTGATTGTGAGCAACCTTGCACAAAAACTACAGTACCAATTTTGACCAAGTTTGGTAGTCATGTTGGGGTGTGACCCAAGAATGAATCTGTAACATTTTGGGTAAAGTACACAAAAGTAAACGTACGCATCCGTACTTTGGAAATAATAGCAATGTTAAGCAAATGGCAAATATTTTGTTAAGCTTATTTTTTGTTTGTAAACAATATTACGCAAAAACTACTGGACCAATTTCAACGAAACTTGGTAGACATCTGGGGTATGACCCAAGGACAAATCAAATACATTTTGAAGAAAATACATCGAAATACAAGTACAAAGTGGAGTTAAGAGCAAAATAAGACTGTCTGCCATAGCGAAGGCATGCTCCCTACGACGTGCCCCTCTAGTTTACCCCTGCTCCAATCCAAAATACAGCATTCTTGAGAAGCCAACCAGTCTTTCCATCGAAGCATTCTATCACGGCTTTTCCAATCTGAGCATAACGTCCGACAGATTGCAAATCACCAAAGCCGACGTTTATCTCTATTTGTATTAGTCTTACCGTCTACAACAGACAAGACATTATTACATTCAGCGACAATGCCTTGTTTTGACAGTAACGTAAATATGAAAATGGACTACTGTATTTGTATCTAAAAAATACAGTAAGTTATTCAAGTATGATCTATCAAGGCTAATGCGTATAACTACTATATGTACTGAGAGAGAGAGAGAGAGAGAGAGAGAGAGAGAGAGAGAGAGAGAGAGAGAGAGAGAGAGAGAGAGAGAGATTTCTAGCGTTATATCAAAATAAGTTTATATTCATATATATATCATTGAAAAGATATATTAAAATCAGCAACTGGAAGGCAGAATTTGAACAAGTAAAAACAAATACGATAATCCTGAAACAAAAATGATAGAAAAATTACCATGAAATAACTATTATTTCGGAGGCTCAAATAAAAAAAAAATATATCAGTACAATGTCGTTTAGAAAAATAATCAGAATGACTACTGCGGCCGAAAATATGAAAAAAAGACAGAAAAATATAGTATATACCTTTAGAAGATAATGATAAAAAAACTCTCTTTATTGTAAATCAGGATAAACAAGACGAAGCAGGTGACCTCAATACCGTGTTCTGAAACTTTGGCGTGAATAACACTCGTACGTCGCACTAACCGGATATGAGCACACAAGTGTTGGAAACGTAACCCAGATAACAGCGAAATACGGAGATACAGAAACTTCTACATTTTCATCACACCGCTAAGAATCTACACTCAAGATTGAATCAGGACTTTGAGGAGGGATAAACGGCTTCTTATATAAGGGGAAAATGAGTGTCGCTACGTCTTGTCCTTTCATTTTTCGAATGGACCATTACACCAACGTGATATCAACTGTTACGTAAAATAGATACAAAATTTTGTACCTTGAAAATATGTAGTAATTATACGAAACTATTTTATAATGAATTTCCTATTGTGATATTAAGTGAATGCTTTTGTCTTCTGGCATAATTTATATATATATATATATATATATATATATATATATATATATATATATATATATATATATATATATATATATATATGTGTGTGTGTGTGTGTGTGTATCCTATATACTGTATACAACCACACGCACACGCATACATACACACAAACACACACACATTATATATATATATATATATATATATATATATATATATATATATATATATATATATATATATATATATATATGTGTGTGTGTGTGTGTGTGTGTGTGTGTGTGTACTTGGGGAAAACCCAGCAGTTCCACTACGAAACAAAAGTTAAAAGAAGTTAAATGAGACCCAGTCATAAGTACAGCTTAAGTTCACGTGAGGTGCACTGCCGAAACTAACCCCTAAGGAGCGATATACAGATAAAGAATAATATAGAACTATGTTTTCGTAAATAATCTTTCAAGAATCTTAGTCCTAAATTACCGGAGTTCAGACCCATTCATAACTTGGTACGCACCGACTGATCTTTTCCAAACATGAAGTTTAACAAGGAATAGAATTTTTCTTGAATGCAACGTTCATCAACTACAAAAACAATGCATTACATTTAAATACTTTTTATAATTATCACAATGTATTATAATAGGATTTTTTCATAAAAGAAGAGTTAAATGTGATTAAATGTACATAAACATATTAGATACAGGTGACTATTTTATGGCATTTTGAAAGGCAGATGTTAATAAAATATATACAACGGTAACAACATAAAAAGTAGAGGAGATAATACTAAATCCCAGCGAGATGAAGAACCAAAAAATACAGTACCATTGCAACAGTATGTATGATGACAATGAGAAAATCTTAGTAAATCATTTACTATTATTACTACTACTACTACTACTACTACTACTACCACTACTACTACTACTACTACTTGCTAAGCTACAACCCTAGTTGGAAAAGCAGGATTCTATTAGCACAGGGGCTCCCACATGGAAAATAGCCCAGTGAGGAAAGGAAACAAGAAAAAATGAAATATTTTAAAAACAGTAACATCAAAATAAATATCTCTTATATAAACTATAAAAACTTTAACAAAGCAAGAGGAAGAGAAATAAGATAGAATAGAATACATGTGAAAAATAATTGGAAGGGCCACAATGAAAGAACAGAAAAAGGAATCAGTGAATTTCTATCAATTTTATAGCAACTAAAAAATTAACAAAATCTAAAAAATATAACAATGATACACATACTACAAAATAAAATCGACAGCCTAAGTCTGAACTTTCAAAGCAGTAGCCAATACGCAACAATTTCTTGTGAAATGAATAGGGTGAAATGACTAGTTTAGTACAGAGCTTGGGCCGGGGTGACCATTCAAATAAGACATTATGCGCTTTGATTAACATTCACTTGTCGCATTTCAACATAGCTTTTATCTTATTTGATTTGTATCTATTTCAAGTTTTCAACAGAACAAATTTAATATCGACATCAACATAATGTTACTATCTCAATTTATCCAAACACAGGGAAAGGGCTGAAAAAAATTATTTAGTTTAAGAGTCAACGTGATTATGATATACCACGAACCCTCAAATTTAAAAATACCAAAATGTTATCAAATAGAATAAAAATAATACGTAAATAAATATAAACCCTCACAAATTCAGAAATTAAAAGAAAATCCGAAGGTTATCCCGTTCCCCCAATAAGAAATAAAATATATAGTCTAAACCTAAGCAACAATAAAATGATAACACATAAGTAGGCTAACTAAGTCTAATTTGAAAAAGGTAGTGTTGTTAACTACCCTTAACCTGTCACTTAATAAAATGGGAGGAGTCAACTCATTTAACAACTAATGTGTATTCCTTATGAACTTTGCAACAAAATTATGGTTATACGCAAATTTGAAAACACACTAAACTCAAACTCTCCAAAACAAGAACGTTTTACAAACATTAGTAAGCTGACTGTAGTCTTATAGTACCAAAACAAGAACGTTTTACAAACAATAGTAAACTGACCTATAGTTATATTTTACCAAACAAGAACGTTTTACAAATATATTTTAGTGAATTGACCTATAGTCATATTTTACCAAACATGAACGTTTTACAAATAGTAAATTGACCTATAGTCACATTGTACCAAACAAGAACGTTCTGAAAACATTAGAAAATTGACCTATAGCCTTCTTGCACCAAACCTTCACATCCTTTAAAACCCAGAGGGTGTACAATCAAAGAGAAACAAAATCACAGAACAGCCTTGGTTGAAACGCTCAAAAAACCGTTAGCTTCGACTGCGTATTGCGGTATATGTCCACTTGAGAGAAATTACGCGGCGTTTCATATCAATCATAGCGAGATCCCCCAGTGAGACGAAACTCGTCGGTGGTTACAAGACCAAAATTACCTCGCAATACAGCATACGAGGTTCCTGCCCTTGAATCGCATGTGAGCGTACGCGTGTGTGTGTGTGAGGAGATGAAAGGGGGAGGAGATGGAGGAGACCTGAAGCCTTTCACCCGCAGCATCACAGGAAGTGCATGACGGAGAAGATAAACAAGCTGCTCGAACGTTTGACCTTCAGCCCAAATGCAGACAATGTTTGGAAAAAAAATGGTTGAAGGCAATTAACGATATTGCCTAAAACAATCGGGGACGTGTCAAAAGTAATTCTAATATTTCTGTGTTCATTTTAACAAGCACCGGAAACTCCACCAACTAAAACAAATTCCAGACATACTTCATATCAAAGAATAGTTTAATAGGAATATGTGCATTCATTTACATATTTAGGCTGGAATAATTATATGCAATTTACCAACGGACAAAAAATAGAAATCGTAAATGATTTAGTTACAAAATCTTCTATCGAAAATAGGACCTAACCTGAGATGACAGCAGGTGTGCACTAGTCTGATAGAGCACCTTGGGTAGAACCGTATATGCTCATCACTAAGTTTATTGCTGTCCTTGGGCCGTGGTTCACCGCATTCCAAGTATATATTATAGCATTGTTGTTATTATTATTAACAATACAGAGAAAGGCTGCTATATAAATAAATCAATAGCAACATATACAATATTAAATGGTATCACTTTGGCATAACAATAATGTACTTAAGATGATTATGCTATTCTTAAAATTTCTATAAACAAGAGTTTAAACACTACTTATAGAAAAGTATAAATAAAAACCTAATTTTTATTTGTAATTAGGCAATAAAACACAGTCTTGTTTATATTTACCTTACTAGAATACAAGAAAATTCAGCATCATCATTATTGAAATTTTATTTCAGGTTAAATATCAGCATTTCTTTAAGAAACCAATGCAAATTTAACTAACACCAAGATCACATAATCTTGGACAAGGGTAAATAGAAGAATTGGAAAAAAAAATCCAAATTTAAGTAAAGCATCACTCGTAGTTTTGACAATATTTCCTAATCATCTTCAACATTTTACCCTATAGTGAAAGACTGAACAGTAAAAAAAAAAATATATATCAATATTAAAAATAAACAAATATAAAATACAAGCGCCTTACTTCAATAAGTGAATAAACAAGACTAAATATTTTTCAAAAGAGAAGAGACACTACAAAAAATATCAAGTTATAGCATATGAAAGGAAATAAGAGCTTTATTCTACCACTTGAGATAAAAAAAAGACGAACAAACAATACAAATAATGTGGACAGATTTTAAACTGATAAGCCGTCAAATTTGAAGATTTAAAATCCCTCTTCTGGTGTATAAAAATAAAGTTTAAACAAATAATGTAAACCAACTTATAAAAAATGTATACCATAAACAAACCTAAATACTAAATATGTACTTTGAACTTACTAGCAAATGTTTAAAATTAATTTGGCCCAACTTCCTTGACATAGGGATAAAATCAAATGGAGTTATTGAGAAGCTTGCATCAAAGCCTGGAGTGAACCCCATTCAATCAGAAACTATACCAAAGAGTAACTTCAATTTCAAGGACTCATCAAGCCAGCCTCCTCTTTTGATGAAACGTATCTATTATTATTACCATTATCAACATAATTCTATCATAATCAATACTAGTCAAGATACTGGAAACCTAGTTAGAAGACCATATTGCTAGAAACTCAAACTCAAGGACTCTTAACAGGGAAAGCAACCCTTAACGGAAGGGCGAAATATATATTCAACACACCCACCAGCATTCAAATAGGCAAGGACGAAATCGAATGTTCAACTGGAACTAAATAACCATAGCGACATGTTTCACTGGTTTTCTCAAAGGTTCGAACCGAGTACCTGTTTCACGAGACCTACACGTCCTAACACAGAAAGGATACCTCCTAATTGCCATACATATACCTTCGCTGTGGGTGGCCAGGTATGCAAGAGGTCCCTCTTGCATGGTCGAAATTTGTGATGAAATACTCGCCACTGGCAAAATTTCATTACAACATATCCTTAAATTACAGGTAAAGGCCTACCAGGTACGAGGAAAACGTCGTCGAGATTATATAACTTTAACAATTAACAACGTTTATGATTCAAAACACTGTACTCATTTACATGGGTATAATATCGATCTACACATAAAGGCATGAAAAAACAAATTAATCTTTAAAATCACCTCAATTTAAAGCTATTTTAGCTTTGCCATTTCAATGATTGCTACCTATAATCAAAGCTCAATATTCTAAATCAAATGTCAAATTATTCCATGAATTACCTGGTGCTAAAGCTAATGCATCGAGAGAGAGAGAGAGAGAGAGAGAGAGAGAGAGAGAGAGAGAGAGAGAGAGAGAGAGAGAGAGAGAGAGAGAGAGAAAGGGCTCACTATTTTAAATCCAATACCAAATTATTCCATGAATTACCTTGCATTTTAAATAAAATAGGAAAATATTCTATAAATTACCTGGCGCCCATGCTAATGCAGAGAGAGAGAGAGAGAGAGAGAGAGAGAGAGAGAGAGAGAGAGAGAGAGAGAGAGAGAGAGAGAGAGAGAGAGAGAGAGAGAGAGAGAGAAAATATCATGCCAATGGTCTCACACCTGTGTGATGAGGGCTACCTCATTACGGCTCTCCTGCTTTGATGGTATGCATTTGAGAGAAGTTGCAATCAACACAAAACTTATAAACTTCACATACATAAACAAGTATATTTACAAGTGACCTTAAATTAGCCTAAAATATCTAAAGGTAGACCTTATCCCAGTAACGAAAGTCGCCATTTTCTACTACAGATAACTAATCTCCAAGCAACTGCATTTAATATGAGAGAGAAGGTTACAGTATATAAGTAATAAGAGCAGTAGCAGTCTAACCCATATGAGATTAGTGACTCACACCCAAGAACACCTGTTTTAACCTGACACTGAGTATCTGCAGGTGTAAGTTAAATTAACCACCTGTGTGAAATTATGGAGAGACGGCATGTCAGATTAGGCTATGGAGGTCTGCAAAAATTTCACAGGTTGTGTGATAATAGGTATAACTTTTAAAATCATCAAAAGAGGGTGGCATAGTATTTCACCCCTATGACCAATACGTCTTATATATATATATATATATATATATATATATATATATATATATATATATATATATATATACATATATATATACATATATATATATATATATACATATATATATATACACACATATACAGTATATGTATATATATATACATACATACATATATATATATATATATATATATATATATATATATATATATATATATATATATATATATATATATACATATATGAAATGTCAACTACCGATAACAAAACAGAACAAAGCAAGCAATCTTATCTTGCTGTTGACAAAAACTTAATTTTAATTGCAGTATGACACAACCGACAATTACAGTATATCACAATGGATCGTTAACATGCAAATTAGATATCTTACGATACTGTACAATCCAATCACTTCAGGAGAAAAGAGGATATTAAAAAAATAAATTCCCGGATATAACCTTTATAAAAACTAGTTACTTTACTTGACGCAACTGGAAGCTCCACTTCTACATTGAGAGTATTTTCCACACATCAACATAAATTCACATCTTCAGACACTCCTTCAGGTTAAAATCAATCCTTTTCCTACATATTTAAAATAAAGTTGAAATTATCTATTCATGTTGTGACACCTTTCATATAAATAGTTTCCCTTCATATTACAACAGTGAATTTCTCAGAGAGTACCAATTTACACAATATGAAATTTCGTATCATCTACCAGGCCAAACAGAAAGCGAAGGTCTCTCCATACACTCAGTAGCAGGCTACAGAATTAGTCACTCCAATCCTGACACTTTTATTATACACCGTCAGCAGCTTCTTCACAGACCCACAACCTTCTCTATTCTTTGGCCCAGCATCCATTCATTCTACGACCTCTCGATTTTTCCTTCCAAATATCTAAACGAGTCAGCCAGTCAACAGTTAACCCTAACAAGGTGAGCACCCTGTGGGCCTGCCGTCATCAATCTGTTATTGAACTGTCCCATATATATATACATATATATATATATATATATATATATATATATATATATATATATATATATATATATATATATATATATATATATATGGGTTAACTTTATTCCTTTTATATAAAGTTTAATTAATACAATGATCAGTTTACACAATTTTATTTCTACAAGCACCCAACTTAATACGAGAGAATCTTCTACAGCTAGGGAGTAAGTGAAACAATCAAGGGTAATGTAAAACCAAGAATAAATGTAAAACCACGGAAAAGATGCAAATGTTTAAAAAAATCGCAAATGCAACAAACACACTAAAAATATCATCTCATATTTCAATCTGGCAAAATTAGCTACGAGAAAAAAAAATTAAAAAAACGGATAATCGGATCGGCCTGGGAGGGAAGACTGGGCGGGAAGAAACTAGCCCTAGATGTAAATAAATCTAATTGGGGGCTTTAACTCCATTACTGTCGCATCCTATTCCAGATTATCTATGAATGCACGTGACATACACGAACACACCCTGGCAGCTAACATACATAAAAAAAATGTTTAACTGTTTATCAGAAGGGTGGAGATAAACCCTTAATTATTTTTTATCCCTCCATCAGAAAGAGATTTACGATGCGAAGCCAAACCAATCTATATTTCCTTAATTAATATGGCGTAAGTACACAAACCTGTCCAAGATAAAGATCGCGGATCAGGAATAAGTCACAAAACAAATGAGGTGACTTCTTTATCCAATCTGATAACCACACATAACCATGCCTGCCAAGTACTCTGGCTATAACATTCTTTAACACCACGCTACAAAATCGTAGTAAATATATTTAAAAGTATTTATTATTTTGATACAATAGCAACTAAATAGACAATCAAATGAAGTAACATGAGTTCTAACAAGAGTAAATACACGAGAGAGAGAGAGAGAGAGAGAGAGAGAGAGAGAGAGAGAGAATCATCAATGGGCCTCTATATACTGAATAGTCAAGGAGAGGTTGAAAACGTCATTGAGCCTACATTTAAAAATCGTTCACACGGATTTATCAACACGATCCCAATCACATAACCACGAAACACATAAAAATGAGGTTGATAAATGTAATTTTCTGTGCCTGACAGGAAAAAAAAAAACCTCCATTTCATGATTTCAGAGCTAGATATATATATATATAATATATATATATATAAATAAATACATATGTATATATATAAATACATACACACACACACACACACACACACACACACATACATATATATATATATATATATATATATATATATATATATATATATATATATATATATATATATATATATATATATATATAAGATAGGACAAGTTTCAAGAGAGCTTTACGTCTGTCACTAGGCCTATGCTACCCTTAGTCCTATCTGAATACTGAGTCTAAACAAATTGACAAGCTAACGGGATATGATGATAGAAAATATACCTAAACCTGTATCATTATCATTGTTAGCCAAGCTACAACCTTGGAAAAGCAGAATGCTACATGCACAAACACCACAAGCACTCTATAAGGGAAAATAGCTCAATGGATTTAGGGGAATAGCTGAATAGCTAATACACTATGTATGTGTAATGAATGAAAAATATAAATAAAGTATAATTTATGATCAGTAGCAACGATAAAATAGAGAAGTCATTAACGAACTTTAAAAGGAGATATTATGAAATACCAATCAGCATAAAAGAACTTGCATAAAAGTTTGAACTTCATTAAGAATGTAGGCTACTTAGGCTCACTAATTAAAAAAAAAAAACTTACGTAGCTACCATCAGGAAATACAATAACCCAAAACTGTTTCAAAGAAATTAATCAAATAACTTTACAAGGTATTTACAAATTATTGACAAAATTCAAGTCTGATGCATCCTTTCTAACGGTTGTGACCCGGGACCCAGAAAGGGAAACCTAAACAGTAGGCTAACCAAAGTCGTCTACGGTACGCTTGGGGTCCAACATAACATTTTCCTAAATAATAATAAAGCTGATACTTTAAAGAGGCAATTTATCATAACCCGGTTACTTTACTAGTCTGTCAAGTCTGCCAAAACTTTATTTAAAATAAAGGTAGAAATCTAGGCATAGGGCTACTGTAGGTTAAGAATTTTTTTCATATAAAAAACCCTACCGGTATGACAACACAGATCACTCACAACACATATGGCGTTATAGCGCCACCAGCATCTACTAGGTTACAAGCAAACAATAAAAACACTCAAATGACACTTGTTTTACTTACTTCGAGCGGCTTGAAAAAGCTCCTTAACTTCCTTGATCAGAGCCTTTATAGAACTATTCGTCTGATCTAATTCTTTCTCGTGAGCGTGAAGTTTTTCCCGAAAATAAGGACTGTCGGTAAGACAGTCCTTAAACTCCAGCGGCATGAGACCCATGGCCGAATTTAAATCACATAACCGCACCACAAATCATATGACACAACACTTAGGAAAAACACACAGCCCCGGCAAAGCTTCACCCACCTTTCGCACAAGAGAAATCTCGGTAACTGACGAAACTCGTGTCAACTTTGAGAATATGCAATAGTATAAGGAATTCTGGCATTTCGGAAAGCATTCATCGCATCACTTATAGGTTACAAGTTTACCTATAAAGAGTTGAGTCTTATTCTTGTAGCTTGAGCGTTTTGCATTTGTTTCTTTTATACTCACTAAGAGTGAGTTTCTGGCATCTATAACGTTGGGGGACCAAACGGATGGCGCGGCAAAACACTTGTTGCTGCGTTTTCTTTCCTTAATTTAGGGTAAACATTTATAAATAAATTGTTACGCGCGTAACCTTTTTTTTAAAGAAACCTTTTTTTTTCGGTGCCGACGCGTTTCTTTGCACGAGTCTGCATGCCTCTAAAATCAACGTATTACTAGTCATCTCAAAATTAGGGTTATTGCTTATTTTTTTCTTAATATCTAGCAACTAAGTTCAACAAATTGCATTTAATTGGATCAATTTATTGTATCGTTTTTAAATAATTAAGGAGAGATCCAGTATGAAAACTTTAGTTTGGTATAAAATGAAAAAAAAAAAATATGACGCCTCATTATTTGACGATCTTTACTCACCATTGTTAGGCTAGTTATTGTTCCTAAATACAATGTCTAATAATTTCCGAGCATTTCTCCTCTTCCACCATTCATAATTTCCCACCGAGAGAGCCAACAACGCATGTAAACAATAAATATTAACTTTGTCTTTGAAATCTTTTCCCTCTGCTTAATATGACGATTTAAGAAATTATAATAAAATGTATCTTTTCCAACACATAGGCCTAAATGTTTTAATTTCCTATTTTCCTTTGAGGTCATATGTGAAATAAGATCTCTACAGCATATTGTACTGGATTTACTATGGTTTGGGAAGCCATTCTTGATTCAGCATCAATGTTCTCAACTATGGGAAGACCCAGAGGTTGCAATTAGATACTACTTCGACTGGCCAGACAGTGCTACATTGGATATCTCTCTCTCGTTATAGTTAATTTTCCCTTTGCCTAAACATATACCAAATAGTCTGGCATATTCTTTACATATTCTCCTCTAATCCTACACCTGACAACACTAAAATTACCAAACAGTTATAACTACTGCACTGTAATTTTTTAGTGGCTACTCTCCTCTTGGCAAGGGTAGAAAAGACTCTTTATAGCCTTGGTAAGCAGCTTATCAAGGAGGTCACTCCAAAATCAAACCATTGTTCTCTAGTCTTGGGTAGTTCTATAGCCTCTGTATCATGGTCTCCCACTGTCTTGGGGTAGTTATCTTGCTTGAGGGTACATGCACTCGGGTACACTATATCTTCTTATCTTACTAAAGTTTTTATAATTAACATATGAAATATTTATTTTAAAGTTAATTTTCTTAAAATATTTTATTCTAATTCTCTTATTTCATTTCCTCACTAGGCTATTTTCCCTGTTGGAGCCCCTGGACTCATAGCATCCTGCTTTGCCAATAATGATAATGATGATAATAATGAAACAGTAAAGTTACGAGGTTTGACAGTAAGTGCCTTAAATAAGGCTTACAGTGAATCACATGCCACAGTAATATCTTTTTTTTTTCTCAATAACCACTTCTCCCACATTCCTCCGAAACTTCTTTACGGCATATTCAATATGATCTCCATGCAGATTAATGCACTGCAGTTATCTACAAGCTTTGACAGTATTATGTATGATTAACATATTTTGCTGTGTAGAAAAAGATACTATTATTTATAGAAATCTCCCAATCTCTTGCTATTCATCCACACTATTGGTACACTTTCTTACTGCCTTCTTCATACTGTGTATAGGCCTAATTCAGACTAGAATACCAAAATGCAACACCAACCAATAAGACACAAAACCTGTGATTGGACCCCAACAAACTAAACCATGACCCAGATTCAACTTGCGCAAGGCAAACTGGGAAAGCATCAAGTTATACCTAGAGACTTGGATATCCAATATAAGCCCAGTCCCAAAGCACTACAATGCCTTCCAATCACTCGTTTGGGAAGTTTCAAAGAGAAGCATCCCTAGAGACTGGAGGAAGAGCTACATTGCAAGCCTCAATGAACAATCAAAAGAACAATAACAAAGTACATTCATGCATACAACAAAGATTCCTTTGCTGAAAGTATCGTGGAACTTGGTGAGGCCCTTCTGGCCTTAATCAGCAATGAGAGAAAAGAATGCTGGCATGAAGTCATAACTTCCATAGTTATGACCCATTACAGCAACAAAAACCTGAGCAACCACTGATAAACTGAACTCGGGAAAGAAACCCCCCACCAGTTAGCATACTAACTGGTGCTGAACGACAAGCCTCACAATAAAGAGCAGGATTGCCTAATGAGACAAGACATGGACTGTATCATGAAAGACTGACAACAACTCAGCTGTTCACCTTAGAAGAACTAAATGCTGCCATTAAATATCCCAAATCTGGTAAAACGGCCTGCCTAGATGGCATAACAAGAGAAAATATCTCACATTTCAGAGATAAAACAAAAGCATGGCTACTATTGCTACTCAATTCCTGTGCAATGACTTTCTAACTCCAAAAGATTTAAAGAAGAGTGAGAATAGAGACCTTGCTGAAACCAGGGGAAGACCATCATCCCCCAAAAGCAATCGACCAATATCTGTACAGTGGATTGTGTACAATTTATACGAACTAATGATCTTAGCTTGTATCCAAATAAAACCTAAGAGAGAGAAATGACAACATCCTCCAGTGGGTTTGACATTGGCACAATAAGGTATGATGAGTACAGAATATATCAAACCACTAAAAAAATGCTTTAAACAGAAAATACACTACTACAACATTTTTTTTTACCATAACATGGTCATTCTTTACCTTTGTGTTCATGTTCTTTGTAGTAGGAGAGGCAATCGTTAATGGCACAACAAGGCAATATCATTTGTCAAAGCAAATTTAGCAGTTCAGAGCAACTATAAAATACATAAAGAAGAGGCAAAGCAATCATACAACATTGGACTTGAATAGAGCTGGTTTAAACCTTTTTTTACTATTACTAGTTACTTTTACCAGACCACAGCGTCAAGACACCTGATTCTCAGGAGCTACTGTTTATGAATGTAAGACCTCCCCAGCCACTTGTAGCAATAATAACTGACAGCTTCTTTTTGGAATGAAGATGACCCCAACCCAGCGGTGGGTACCATCCTACTGCTGTCCCACACCTTCATACATATTTTTTGTACAAGTACATTTGGTGATCATCACAAATTAATTGTACTGTTATTAACACTTATGACATAAACCATGGAAAAATTCACGCACAGATCTCTTTATGAATAATGATAAAGATATTTGAAAATCCTAATCACTAACACACCTAATCAATCAACATAATCAAAATAAATCAATTGATAGGCTTCCACATCTATGATCTTACATTCCCTCCTTATGATGAACAGTTTAAAATATTTGTACGAATGTTATCAATTTTACAACCATAGTGAAGTTATTTCATAGAAAAATACATAAAACTTCCCATCATCAAAGTAATCAATATTAATGCTCATGAAAACACATACCGTAAATCTCTATTTTATTGATAACAAGAAGCATCTGTACATTACATTTTATAGTAAATCTGAAATGCAATTTTTCCATTCATAAAAAACTAATAGAAATTACCCATACAGCCAAGATACAAGAATCTCAAACACTGTATCACAGATAGGATCACTATCAGAGAAAAAAAATCATCAAGAAGATGTACATATAAAAAAGAGGATAGAAGAAAAAAAAGTCTTCTTCCTCATATGAATATAAATAGTTCTAGATAAATAAAGTTTTCTATTGTCTTCTACTTATTCTGACAGAAGTTTACATTTCTTTACTTTTAAACTGAATCCATTTTAAAACACAAAAGAGTAAAATAATTCTCAAATATTATGAAGAAAAAAGCAGCTACATAATCTATCTGTATCAAAAATAAGTCAAATATATTTGATTGGATATAATACGTGGAATTAAGATCGTAATTGCTCACATGGTTTCAATAAAGTCTGATCACATACACATTCTATAGTTTCAGTTACCTCACAATTAAAAAATACATCAGCCAAGAAATAATGTTGCTACACCTATACCTGGCAAAAAGCACCGACTTGTAAATTTAAAAAAAAAATTTCCAAATATTACTACATGTACCATTTCTACCGCCCTTTGGCGAAATTGGTCCTGATTGTTTGATGGTAACATTTTCTTGGGACAGAAGGGAATATTATGCTCCCATTAATTGTCCTTCTCGTGTACTTTGATGTAACAATATAAGACTACCTGGCGTCCCATAGATGTCAAGTACTTTAGTTTTTTCATACCAAAATTACCCGATCAAATACTGTAAAACATGGAAAAATATATATGCCTTTTAATAGGAGGAAAATGACTCGTCCACCTTTATGAAAATGTTTTGCAAGTTAATGGTTTTATCAAATTGTAGTCATTGAATCTCTAATACATAAGGAGTAAATACAGGATTCTGAAAATTACCAATCACCTATCCCTCATCTAAAGTCAGGTATCTTTCATAATGAAATATATAAAATAAACCATTTTCTGAATAACTTTTAGATGATACATAGCATTAAAATAGATAGTCAAGCTCAAAATTCTGAATAAACATGTAAAATAGCGATTTCAATTTACATAAAGAAAAACTAACTGCCAAGACTGATTTAATGGATTTGGGCCATATGGCCACACAGGGGCTGAGGAGACCATTCAATGCCAGAAGACTATATCTTATGAGAAATCTTTGCAAAAACTGCTGAGAATAAGTTACAGTATTTACACAATTACAGTATTAGGAAAAAAGCATATACTGTAATGTGCAATTCCTTTAATTAGACAAAGGCTATTAGAAACTTATTGCAACAGATAATCCAGTGAAAAATAGAATTTGATCTGTTTGGAAGCATAACTAAACTGATTCTAAAACTATGCTAATATAGGTGAAAAACACCGTAAAACGCTTTAGGAAACAAAGCTCTTTTTCTCTTTAAACCAAAGCTGAGTCTTATCTTGAAAGCTTAAAGTTTCATAAGTATCAAGTCTTTCAATATTATGATTGCCTAAAGTCAAATGCATTTCCACTAAATACATCAATATAACCAAATGGCTGACTTTGGTAAGATTGGTTTACCAGCAATAAATATCATAAATATTGTAATTCATTCCAAATTTCTAGTAAAAATATTAAAAATAGACTTATATGATCTAAAACTACTAATTTAAATGTTCACTCATTGGCAATGTTGCTCATATGATTATTATAAAATGTGTACAGTATCTTTAAAACTTAATCGATCATCATTATTTTTGTATTTGCTGGAAATTATTTTCATATACATTGCATCTGATAACTAATGTGGGTTCTTTTCCTTATTTCCAGTCATCATCTTTAGTTAGCTTTCCTCAATTCTTACCCTTACCAAGAATATGAAGAACAAATTTTGAGAAAAAAAACATGAAACATTGCACTGCATATATATCATATTCTATTCATAACATCTTATAAAAAAACTGACAAATGAATAATAAGATTTGTTACCTTCAACGGTCAATTGTTAGCAATGTTAAATAGTTTTAACAGGTAAATTTCTTTAAAAACAACCAGTTTGTATGGTATGTCAGTAACAGGATGCAAATTTCATCAGTACTTATTT
The DNA here is from genome assembly GCF_036898095.1 of Palaemon carinicauda. Lineage (NCBI taxonomy): Eukaryota > Metazoa > Arthropoda > Malacostraca > Decapoda > Palaemonidae > Palaemon > Palaemon carinicauda. Next base: position 61,127,256 of record NC_090766.1, on the reverse strand, counting down.
TCAATGTCACTTTTTTATTACCTTTATACTTTTAAATGCAAATAAATATTATGTTACTGTCTATCATAGTATGTGTATGTTGAAAGTCTACATTAATTGCTGTACCTTGATGTGTGATTGGTAGCCTAATGTTTTATGCTGCAACTTGGATATGCCGAGCACACTTATTCTCCCTTTATTGCAAATCAATTACGAATTCATAATTATAGGGGCACATTTTGGGGATCTATTTTACCCATTTTTCTTTCCATAACAAACATAATGAAACCTAAAACTATATACCAAACCATCTTTTAACATGAGTAGCTAATGATTTACAGAAAGTATGTCCTTCAATAAAGATAAAATTCTAAGAAATATGTTTCCATAAAACTAAAAATTGACATACACTAATTCATTAAAAACTGATATGGATTAATAATAAACAGATTTACAAAATAATATTTAAGACACTCCTAAGAACAAGTAATTACCAATATTCTTTTCATACACCCAATTTTCTTAAAGCAGTCCAGTCTCCTAATCCTGATAATGAAATCAACCACCACCACCATTTTTTAAATGTACTGCATATAGTAAATTTATTTGCTTTTTTCTTCCTCTCCATCCTCCTCCTCAGAATCATCTTCATCGTCATCGTCGTCTTCGTCATCATCGTCGTCGTCATCGTCATCATCATCATCATCATAATCATCGTAACTATATCCCTCATAGCCAACTGCTCCTTCTTCTGCATAATCTTCAGTGCCATACGATATTTGTTGTCGACCATATTTATGGGTGCGAGCTGAAAACGGGTAAGAAGAGAAGTTAAAGCTGATACAAACAATCTTAAAGCCTCTACTGTAGATTACCATAATACTTGAGTGTAATGTAAATTTTTGTTTATTTAGAAAGATGGTTTTATAGACTTTACCCCTATCAGCAAATAAAATATATATAATATCAATCTAAACTAAACAAAAACTTACAATGATTCTACTTGTAAATAATCTTGCTTTTACAAATGCTGTCTTAATAACTAATTTATTCTAACAAGACCTCTAAGTTACAGTAAATAGATGGACTCATTATAAACATAAGTTGAAAATGCTTTATAAGTTTAGAGAACACTTCATAAGATTTGGATGCAAATATAAAATTTTTAAAAAGTAATTTGTATTTTTCCTTGTTATATAAATCTAAGTCCTTTAAAATAGGTGGATGTCTTCAGGAGCGTTACAAAGGCTGTTGAATTTGTTAACGAGGTAGTAAATGACAGGTGGTGCGTACAAGCGAGTAGCCTGTCCACCTGCCTGTAGGTGACTTCACTTTTGACCTTAGGCTCAGATCCAGTAATGGTACGACCGCTTCATCCTACATACCAGACTAACATCTACACATTATCATGGACAAGATGTTTCCTAACCCATGCGGGAGCTGGGCTGCGTACACAACTACTTGAGCCGCTACAACAGGACCAAGAATAAAAGTGTCAAGGAAACTATGGGTATACTCACTTAGATATGCCAAACCACCTTTGTGCCGTGAAGGTGGTTTGGCATATCTAAATACCAGCCTTCAACACCTGGTCCTGGCTGATACCTCGGCCCTTAGTTGTCGAGGCTTATACCATATAGATTGTCTCATGAAGCAAGAGAGAGATTGTGTTCCTTGATATCTCTTCCTTGGTTCTGCCAGTGTTAAGGAAGAAATGCTGATACTCAGGCCTGAGATGTTGAGTCTTCATTATATAGCACACATCACCTCACGTAGAGAGGAGACGGAGAAAATTTCGAACCTGGGGACATGCACTTCAGGATTCTTGGTTCGGCTACGAACTCTGTCAAAAAGTCATGAGACCTTGCAACCCTCAATGTAAGTGACTAAAAGAGGGACCGGGCAACTTGACAACTCTTTTTGCCAATGCTATGGCTTAGCAAAAAGACAGTCTTGAACGTTACCTCTCTGTCTGACAACCTTTTCAAACAAGGTACACATAAAAGCCTTGAGCACCGTGGTCATGTTCCACTCTTGGGGTGAGATCAGAGCATAGACAACTCCAAAGACCGTACTAAAAGCTAAGCGTTTGACAGCCGTGAGTAAAAGTTGCTTCTCTTTACAATGTAACGGGGACATCCGCTATCTGCATTAGAGGTACTTCCAATGGAGAAATACCCCTTCTATGATGCTAATCTCAGAAAATGGCCGACTTTCTTGGTAGAGAGCTACAGAGAAGACTTTCTTGGTAGAGAGCTGCAGAGAACCATTGTGGGTATCCAGAAATTTGTGTAGTGCCTCTCGAAAAGCTTTCGCTCGGAGATGTTGGATAGTCTCTGAGAATGAGGCTGAGAGAAGTGAGGACCACTGAGGTAGTTCTCTATGTAAGCATGCATGAACCACTGCAACCCTACAACCTCCCACTAACAACTGAGTGTGTCTGCAAATACATATACCTTTTTTGGAATGTACCTGAGTGACAACTTTATGACATGAAATACTGCCCAGATGTTCATCTCCGTCATCAGCTTCCAAAGGATGACACGAAGCTGTGCTTCCTTGCTTGTTGACGTATGCTATTATGGTGGTTGTCACTTATTGACAAAACCCAGTGCCTCCTCAAAGGTTCTTGGCATGCCTGCAGGGCTAGAAATGCCACTTGCATTTCTAGGATGTTGATGAGAAGATGCTTCTCTTCTGATCATACTCCTGAGATGACTAGGTCACTGAGGTGTGCGCCCCACATCCCATTTGATGTATCTGTTAACAGATAAAGTAAGGTAAGGTTTTCCTCGTTCAGCCATCATGCAAGATTGTCACGAGCCTCCTACCCCACTGGAACAGGAGGGTTAGGTAATCCCTGCAAGCTGAAGAGTGATCCTTCAAACGCCACTGAAGGGATTCACGAAGAACAAGCTTCTAAAGCAAGGAAATGTGGCTAAGAAAACTCTGCCAGTACCGAGCAGGGAATACTGTTTTGGATAGGAATGGTTGCGCCACTTCCTTGAGCTTGCTTCTGTCATATCTAACAGTATGCCAAAGTTCTTTGACCTCTACTTGAGTATGAGATTACACTGGAAGTTGGGGAAGTATAGGGCTATAATTTGGAGATGCTTTTCATCAAATGAAAACTAGGAAGATTTGTCGAATCGCAGCTATTCCTCCAATGGTGATGATAAGGCCACTCCTATGATGGCAAGATGATTGCATAGAAAGAATATGTTAAATTGGTAGGTTGATGAGCAATATACCTCTCAATACAAATGTTTCTGCATACAAAATTTTCATAATGAGAAACAAGATGCAAAGATTTTTTTTGCCTTATATTACGAAAAAATTTTCATGATATGAAAAGAGATTCACCACCCAGGACAAGAATAAAATAGTTGTACTGTTAAAAATATGAGCCAATTGAGGAAAACGGGTTGTTTATACGTAATAGAAAACGATCTTTCTAAAGTAAGGGTAAGTATAATAACAGTACAGTACATATGGTACTGTATATTTCCTATATGTACAGTTTTGTACTGTATGTATTGTATTATTTTCCATTTATTATTGCATTATGTTTTAATAACTACTTAATTTACAGGTATTAACATTAGGTTAGGTATACTGAATGATTCAAATGTATTTGGATGTTTCATTGTGGTTATAGCTTTATTATAAAATGTATTGTGGTGTTTTTGTAGGGTTTTGAATGAATTAGGAGATTTACATGTAAATCGTGACTCATAATACAAAATTTTCACGAAACGAAAGCCACTCTAAAACAAATTAATTTTGTATCTTGAGGCATTATTGTACTTGGAAATGTTGGGTTCTTAAATAAAGATAGACTAATTTCACATCAATAAAATGGATGCTCATATGTTGTGGTGGGTTTTATAATAGCGCAATTCAATTAAAATCATCTACAATATTGCAATCAACAAGGTCTAGCCCTAATTCTAAAGCCAACTGAGAAAGTGGATACGAGCGGTATAGTCTATACAGCAATTTCAAGTGTACATATATCATTTGCTAGTAAGGATTATTACTGAAACAGACAACATAAACAAACCAGTTGCACCATGAGCCTACTACCTATTATTCTATAAAATCACAATTTATTTTTGTGACCATAATTATTGCACATGGAGTGTAGACAGTACATTAGGAATGTAAAATCTCTATTTCCAACACCAGTTCAGCTTCTGCAAATTATTATCTTAACATCATTATTGAGTATCCACATACTGTATATCAGGTGCCTGGTAACAGAAATTATAGGTTTTTAAACATTTAAATTATTATTATTACTATTATTATTACTAGCCAAGCTACAACCCTAGTTGGAAAAGCATGATGCTATAAGCCCAAGGGCTCCAATAGGGAAAAATAGCCCAGTGAGGAAAGGAAATAAGGAAATAAATAAATAATGAGAATAAATTAACAATAAATCATTCTAAACACAGTAACAACGTTCAAATAGATATGTCATATATAAACTATAAAAGGACTTATGTCAGCCTGTTCAACATAGAACCACTTGCTGCAACTTTGAACTTTTGAAGTTCTACTGATTCAACTACCCGATAAGGAAGATCATTCCACATCTTGGTCACAGCTGGAATAAAACTTCTAGAATATTGTGTAGTATTGAGCCTCATGATGGAGAAGGCCTGGCTGTTAGAATTAACTGCCTGCCTAGTATTACGAACAGGATGGAATTGTCCAGGAAGATCTGAATGTAAAGAATGGTCAAAATTATGAAAAATCTTATGCAACATGCATAATGAACTAATTAATGACGGTGCCAAAGATTAATATCTAAATCAGGAATAAGAAATTTAATAGACCATAAGGTTATGCCCCCTGTGGCCGCGGGGGCATAAAAACAAGAATAGCGCCAACGTTATCCCTGCGTGTCGTAAGAGGCGACTAAAAGGGACGGGACGAGGGGGCTAGGAACCTCCTCTCCTGTATCTACATCCTGTGAGACATGGACAAAGAGATGGAGCTGGGGGGAGAGTGACTGCTCCCCGCACTCTAGTTTTGGGGTGTTTGAATGTGTGTGGATGTAGTACGATAGAGAGTAAAAGATGTGAGATTGGAAGTATGTTTAGAAGTAGAAGGATGGATGTATTGGCCTTGTGTGAGACGAAGATAAAAGGAAAGGGTGAAGTGATGTTTGGTGAAATGTCTGGTAGAGTGTCTGGGATTGAAAGGGAAAGAGCGAGAGAGGGTGTGGCTTTATTGTTGAGTGAATGGATGACAGGTAGAGTAGTGGAATGGAAGGAGATATCATCTAGGTTAATGTGGGTAAGGGTTAGGTTAGGTAGGGAATGTTGGGCGTTTGTCAGTGCGTATGGGCCAGGTAGTGAGAAAAGTGAAGAAGAGTGGAATGAGTTCTGGAATGAATTAACTAGGTGTGTAGAAGGACTGGGTAGGAGGAATTATGTAGTTGTCATGGGTGACTTAAATGCTAGAGTGGGCGCTGGAGAGGTAGAAGGTGTCATTGGGAAGTATGGCGTACCAGGTGAAAATGAGAGTGGTGAGAGACTGGTAAATATGTGTGTTGAGCAGCAAGAGATGGTGATAAGTAATAGCTTTTTCAAAAAGAAAGATAAAAATAAGTATACATGGGTAAGAGTGGCAAATGGAAGAGTAGTAGAAAGGGCATTAATGGATTATGTGTTGATAACTAAAAGAATGTTTGGAAGATTGAAAGACGTGCACGTGTTTAGGGGTATGGCTAACGGTATGTCTGATCATTTTTTGGTGGAAGGAAAATTAGTTGTAGCAAAAGAATGGGGGAATAGAGTAGGTGGATGTAAAAGGGAGGTAGTGAGGGTTGAAGAGCTAATAAAACCGGGGGTAAAAAGTAAATATCAGGAAAGGTTGAAAATGATATATGGCGAAGTGAAAGTAAGAGAAACTGGCAATTTAGAGGAGGAGTGGAAGTTAGTAAAAGAAAATTTTGTTGGGATTGCAAGTGATGTGTGTGGAAAGAAGGTTGTTGGAGGCAGCATGAGGAAGGGCAGTGAATGGTGGAATGAAGGAGTGAAGGTAAAAGTGGAAGAGAAAAAGAGGGCTTTTGAAGAATGGCTGTAGAGTAATAGTATAGAGAAGTATGAAAAATATAGAGAAAAATGTGGAAGTAAAGCGCAAGATACGTGAGGCAAAGAGGGCAGCTGACCTGAGGTGGGGTCAGGGATTAGGTCATTCATATGAAGAGAATAAGAAGAAGTTTTGGAAAGAAGTGAAGAGAGTAAGGAAGGCTGGCTCAAGAATGGAAGAGACAGTGAAAGATGGAAATGGAAGGTTGTTAAAAGGAGAGGAGCAAGGAAAAGGTGAGTGGAATATTTTGAAAGTTTACTGAATGTTGAGGATAATAGGGAGGCAGATATAATTGCTGTTGCAGGTGTTGAGGTGCCAGTGATGGGAGAATGAGAGAGAGATTACAATAGATGAAGTGAGGAGAGCACTAGATGAAACGAGAGTAGGAAAAGCATCTGGTACAGATGGTGTGAGAGCTGAGATGTTGAAGGAGGGGGGTGTGACTGTACTTGAATGGTTGGTGAGATTGTTTAATATGTGTTTTGTGTTGTCAATGGTACCAGTAGATTGGGTTTGTGCATGTATTGTACCACTATATAAGGGTAAGGGAGATGTGCATGAGTGTTGTAATTCAAGAGGTATTAGTTTGTTAAGCGTAGTTGGAAAAGTGTATGGTAGAGTAATGATTAATAGGATCAAGGATAAAACAGAGAATGCAATCTTAGAAATACAGGGTAGTTTTAGAAGAGGTAGGGGTTGTATGATTCAGATTTTTACAGTTAGGCAGATATGCGAGAAATATTTAGCAAAAGGTAAGGAGGTGTATGTTGCGTTTATGAATCTGGAGAAAGCGTATGATAGAGTTGATAGGGAAGCAATGTGGAATGTGATGAGGTTATATGGAGTTGGTGGAAGGTTGTTGCAAGCAGTGAAAAGTTTCTACAAAGGTAGTAAAGCATGTGTTAGGATAGGAAATGAAGTGAGTGATTGGTTTCCGGTGAGAGTGGGGCTGAGACAGGGATGTGTGATGTCGCCGTGGTTGTTTAACTTGTATGGTGAGAGAGGTGAATGCTCGAGTGCTTGGACGAGGATTAAAACTGGTAGACGAAAATGACCATGAATGGGAGGTAAATCAGTTTTTGTTTGCGGATGATACTGTACTGGTTGCAGACACAGAAGAGAAGCTTGGCCGATTAGTGACAGAATTTGGAAGTGTGTGAGAGAAGGAAGTTGAGAGTTAATGTGGGTAAGAGTAAGGTTATGAGATGCACGGGAAGGGAAGGTGGTGCAAGGTTGAATGTCATGTTGAATGGAGAGTTACTTGAGGAGGTGGATCAGTTTAAGTACTTGGGGTCTGTTGTTGCAGCAAATGGTGGAGTGGAAGCAGATGTACGGCAGAGAGTGAATGAAGGTTGCAAAGTGTTGGGGGCAGTTAAGGGAGTAGTAAAAAATAGAGGGTTGGACATGAATGTAAAGAGAGTTCTATATGAGAAAGTGATTGTACCAACTGTGATGTATGGATCGGAGTTGTGGGGAATGAAAGTGATGGAGAGACAGAAATTGAATGTGTTTGAGATGAAGTGTCTAAGGAGTATGGCTGGTGTATCTCGAGTAGATAGGGTTAGGAACGAAGTGGTGAGGGTGAGAACGGGTGTAAGAAATGAGTTAGCAGCTAGAGTGGATATGAATGTGTTGAGGTGGTTTAGCCATGTTGAGAGAATGGAAAATGGCTGTCTGCTAAAGAAGGTGATGAATGCAAGAGTTGATGGAAGAAGTACTAGAGGAAGGCCAAGGTTTGGGTGGATGGATGGAGTGAAGGAAGCTCTGGGTGATAGGAGGATAGATGTGAGCGAGGCAAGAGAGCGTGCTAGAAATAAGAATGAATGGCGAGCGATTGTGACGCAGTTCCGGTAAGCCCTGCTGCTGCCTCCGATGCCTTAGATGACCGCGGAGGTAGCAGCAGTAGGGGATTCAGCATTATGAAGCTTCATCAGTGGTGGATAATGTGGGAGGGTGGGCTGTGACACCCTAGCAGTACCAGCTGAACTCGGTTGAGTCCCTTGTTAGGCTGGGAGGAACGTAGAGAGTAGAGGTCCCCTTTTTGTTTTTGTTTCTTTGTTGATGTCGGCTACCCCCCAAAATTGGGGGAAGTGCCATGGTATATGTATGTATGTATGTAAGTTTCTGTCCAACAAATTAAGCTGAGAATCAGCAGCTGAAGACCAGACAGGAGAGCAATACTCAAAACAAGGTAGAATGAAAGAATTAAAACACCACTTCAGAATAGATTGATCACCGAAAATCTTGAAAGACTTTCTCAATATGCCAATTTTTTGTGCAATGGAAGAATACACAGACCTAACGTGTTTCTCAAAAGTAAATTTGCTGTCGAGAATCACACCTAAAATTTTAAAAGCGTCATCCAAAGTTAAAGAAACATTATCAATACTGAGATCAGGATGTTGAGGAGCCACTGTCCTTGACCTACTTATAATCATACTTTGAGTCTTGTTAGGATTCAACTTCATACCCCATAATTTGCACCATGCACTAATTTTAGCTAGATCTCTGTTAAGGGATTCACCAACCCCAGATCTACATTCAGGGATGGAATCGATGCAAAGAGAGTAGCACCATCTGCATATGTAACATGCTTGTTTTCTAGGCCAAACCACATGTCATGTGTATATAGTATGAAAAGTAATGGACCAAGAACACTACCCTGTGGAACAACAGATATCACATTCTTATACTCACTATGGTACCCATTAACAACAACTCTTTGAGATCTATTACTTGAAAATAACTACCATTTAGTTTTCAGGTGTGTATTCTTGTCACAAATTCTTATTTTATTACATCCCCAGGCTGTACAGCACACATCGATGCCTAACCTCATTCTGCATCATTCAGGCAGTTTTAATTTATCATATGCCAATGCATGGCAGGAAAAATTCGGGGTAAGCTCACACTATTACATACAATACAACTGATTTCAATAAAAATAACATTAGTGCAGATACTCCTGATGTTCCTGACAAGAGATAAATTTTTGTGACAATGTTTTCAAGCACAAAGGATTTAACATAAACCACAGCAAACCTAATTATAAGTATAATAAAGATGCAACACTGAAAAAAGGAAGCAACTGAATGGCTAATTCCAGGGTGAGCAACACAGTGTGTATACATAAACAAGTTGAATGAAAATATGACTGATGATGGAGGCATCTGGGTAAGTACAGTCCCCTACTGAGAAAAAATGGTATGACTGAGGAGCCATTATAAGGAAGTATGAAAATGCATAATTATGATATTTTAATTATAAAATAAATTTTTGAATATACTTACCCGGTGAATATATAGCTGCAACTCTGTTGCTCGACAGACAAACTCTACGGAAAAAACTCGCCAGCGATCGCTACACAGGTTGCGGGTGTGCCCAACAGCGCCATCTGTCGACCAGATACCCAGCTCTTATGTAAACAAAGACTCAATTTTCTCCTCGTCCCACTGCGTCTCTATTGGGGAGGAAGGGAGGGTCATTTAATTTATATATTCACCGGGTAAGTATATTCAAAAATTTATTTTATAATTAAAATATCATTTTTAAATAATTAACTTAGCCGGTGAATATATAATAGCTGATTCACACCCAGGATGGTGGGTAGAGACCAGTAATATATGTTTACATTTTATGAGCTAAGAGTTTTTTATTTCATTTTAGAAGTTATCAAAATAACAAAAACAAAATAAATAGGTACCTGGTAAGGAAGTCGACTTGAACAATTACTCTGCCTTTTAAGTACGTCTTCCTTACAGAGCCTCGCGATCCTCTTAGGATGCTGATCGACCCCTAGGAGCTGAAGTATCAAGGGTTGCAACCCATACAACAGGACCTCATCAAAACCCCTAATCTAGGCGCTCTCAAGAAATGACTTTGACCACCCGCCAAATCAACCAGGATGCGAAAGGCTTCTTAGCCTTCCGGACAACCCATAAAAAAACAACATTTCAAGAGACAGATTAAAAGGATAAGGAATTAGGGAATTGTAGTGGTTGAGCCCTCACCCACTACTGCACTCGCTGCTACGAATGGTCCCAGTGTGTAGCAGTTCTCGTAAAGAGACTGGACATCTTTCAAGTAAAATGACGCGAACACTGACTTGCTTCTCCAATAGGTTGCGTCCATTATACTTTGCAGAGATATATTTTGCTTAAAGGCCACGGAAGTTGTTACAGCTCTAACTTCGTGCGTCTTCACCTTAAGCAAAGTTCGGTCTTCCTCACTCAGATGTGAATGAGCTTCTCGTATTAACAATCTGAAAAAGTCTGACCAAGCATTCTTTGACATAGGCAAGGATGGTTTCTTAACTGAACACCATAAAGCTTCAGATTGGCCTCGTAAAGGTTTAGTACGCTTTAAATAGAACTTAAGAGCTCTAACAGGGCATAAGACTCTTTCTAGTTCATTGCCTACGATCTCCGATAAGCTGGGAATATCGAAAGATTTAGGCCAAGGACGAGAAGGCAGCTCATTTTTGGCTAGAAAACCAAGTTGCAGCGAACAAGTGGCTTTTTCCGACGAAAATCCGATGTTCTTGCTGAAGGCATGAATCTCACTGACTCTTTTAGCCGAGGCTAAGCATACCAGGAAAAGAGTCTTAAGAGTGAGATCTTTCAGGGAGGCTGATTGTAACAGCTCCAACCTGTATGACATGAGGAATCTTAGTACCACGTCTAAATTCCATCCAGGGGTAGCCAAACGACGCTCCTTGGTGGTCTCAAAAGACTTAAGGAGGTCTTGCAGATCTTTATGTTTGGAAAGATCTAAGCCTCTATGCCGGAAGACCGATGCCAACATGCTTCTGTAGCCCTTGATAGTGGGAGCTGAAAGGGATCGTCCTTTTCTCAGGTATAAGAGAAAATCAGCTATTTGAGCTACAGAGGTACTGGTCGAGGATACAGAAACTGACTTGCACCAGTCTCGGAAGACTTCCCACTTCGATTGGTAGACTCTAATGGAAGACGCTCTCCTTGCTCTAGCAATCGCACTGGCTGCTTCCTTCGAAAAGCCTCTAGCTCTCGAGAGTCTTTTGATAGTCTGAAGGCAGTCAGACGAAGAGCGTGGAGGCTTTGGAGTACCTTCTTTACGTGTGGCTGACGTAGAAGGTCTACCCTTAGAGGAAGACTTCTGGGAACGTCTACTAACCATCGAAGTATCTCGGTGAACCATTCTCTCGCGGGCCAGAGGGAAGCAACTAACGTCAACCTTGTCCCTTCGTGAGAGGCGAACTTCTGCAGTACCTTGTTGACAATCTTGAACGGTGGGAATGCGTAGAGATCCAGATGTGACCAATCTAGGAGGAAAGCATCTATATGTATTGCTGCTGGGTCCGGGACTGGAGAGCAATAGATTGGAAGCCTCTTGGTCAGCGAGGTTGCAAAGAGATCTATGGATGGTTCACCCCAAGTGGCCCAAAGTCTCTTGCATACATCCTTGTGGAGGGTCCATTTGGTTGGAATTACTTGCCCTTTCCGACTGAGACAATCTGCTATGACGTTCAAGTCGCCTTGGATGAACCTCGTTACTAGGGAGATGTCTTGACCTTTTGACCAGATGAGCAGGTCCTATCTCGTACAACGTCAGTGAGTGGGTACCTCCTTGTTTGGAGATGTACGCCAAGGCCGTGGTGTTGTCCGAGTTAACTTCCACCACTTTGCCTCGAAGGAGAGACTTGAAGCTTTTCAAGGCCAGATGTACTGCCAACAGCTCCTTGCAGTTGATATGCATGCTCCTCTGACTCGAGTTCCACAGTCCTGAGCATTCCCGACCGTCTAGTGTCGCGCCCCAGCCCACGTCCGATGCGTCCGAGAAGAGAACGTGGTTGGGAGTCTGAACAGCCAGGGGAAGACCCTCTCTTAGGTTGATATTGTCCTTCCACCAAGTCAGACAAGACTTTATCTTTTCGGAAACCGGGATCGAGATCGCTTCTAGCGTCTTGTCCTTTTTCCAGTGAAAAGCTAGATGGTATTGAAGAGGACGGAGGTGTAGTCTTCCTAGTGACACAAATTGTTCCACGGATGACAGCGTCCCTACCAGACTCATCCACAGCCTGACTGAGCAGCGTTCCTTCTTCAGCATCTTCTGGATGGATAGCAGGGCTTGATCTATTCTGGGGGCTGATCGTCTTGTTGTTCAGCAACGTCCTCATCAGAGGGTTCCTCATCCGAAAACTGATGAGGAAACGGCAACGGAGTGGGCAACGTCTGGCTCGCTGAGTCCGGTCGCACTGGTGCATGCGTGACGGAGCCGGACGCAACATCATGGAACTTCTGCACAGTCTGTGAACTGTCAACAACCATGGGTGCGCGAGGAAGCACAGCGTCAACCCGAGACTGTCTAGACCGTCTGGGTTGTGCAGTCAACACCCTACCGGGTTGCTGAGGTTGACGCACTGCGTCAAAACAAGTCACCTCTGCTGGTTGTTGAACGTCCTGAACGTCAACAACCACCTCCGAGCGTCGCTTAACGTCAACGTGCGGCTGGCAACCCACACTGGGTCGCATCGGTGGAGGAACCACCTCAACTGGCAGACGCGAGAAGGTTACCTCAGCGTCAACAGGGCGCACAACCGACCGGTTGGAAGGCTGTTGGCCAGAAGGTTCGGCAGCAACCTTCTCCGCATTAAAGTCCTCTAACAAGGACGCAAGCTTGGACTGCATGTCTTGCAGCAAAGCCCATTTAGGGTCTACGGGAGCAGGTGCGGCAACAGACGGGGTTAGCGACTGAGGCGGTACCGCTTTCCATCCCTGAAAGCCTTGTTTATGCATGACAAAATTGTACAGCAAAACTTCAAAGGCTCGAAAACAGCTGTGAAGTTGACCTGTAAAAAACTTGGAGCGTCTCCTGGCCAGGCGCCAGGGAGAGTCTACGAGATTTGAGAAGTCTATCTGGGCAGAGTCATGAACTCCCAAGCCGAGAACTTCTCTCGTGTCATATCAGACTCTCGCTCTAAAAGCCAGTTTAAAAGAAGGGAAAGCAAAGGCTGTATCCCCCAAACTCCTCCTGGTGATAAACCAGTCGCCTAGCCAACGTAAAGCTCTCTAGGAGAGCGAGAGAGCACTAGCTTAAAAACAACGGCTTCGAAGTAGCTAGGCCTAGTGTAAGCTCTGACGTTTAGGCGAACGAGGAGCAGCAGTTACAAAAAGATCCGGACAAAGATCCTTAAAAAAAAAAAAAAATCATCATGATTTAATTAAAGTCCATAGGGGGCTAAGCAGCTTTAGGCTCCTCTCCATCTGACAGAGTCCTCAAGGGAATATCAGTAGGAGGGGGAACAGCAACTTCCTCATCTACAGGAACCTTGTCCGATAAAAGCTGAGTCTCAAGCAAGGGAGAGACCTACCGTGGTGGCAATGCTTTACAAGCAGAGTCCACACTCACTCGTGTATTAGTAGCGGACCAGAACGCAACGTCATGTAACTGCTTGACAGTCTGTGAACTGTCAACAACTGAACTGTCAACCACAACAGGTGCGTGAGGACGCACAGCGTCCACTCGAGACTGCTTTGACTGCCTAGACTGAGCAGTCAAAACAACTCTAGAATGCGGAGGTTGACGCACAGCGTCAAAACAAGTCAACTCCGATTGTTAGCGAACGTCTTGAACGTCAACAGGAGCATCAGCAAGTGGCCTAACGTCCAAATGCGGCTGAAAATCCACACGAGACCGCATCGAGTGTGGTTCTAAACAACCTGACTGACGTGACTTAGCTACGCCAACGTCAACAGGAAGCACAAAGGAACGTTAGGTTGGCTGAAAGCCAGGATATCGATGAGATAAACGGCTAGACTCAACGGACTAATGGGCAGAATAGTCTTCCATAAGGGAGGCAAGCATATTCTGCATGTCTTGCCATACAACCCATTAAGGATCAACGGAAATGGTTGTGGTAAGAGACGAGGGTAACGTCTGTGACCGCAACACTTTGCCAACAAAAAAGACTCTCGGAGTCTGTGTTACGCTTTTGTTAGGCGGCGAGCAGTTATCCGATGACTGCATAGGGTCAGAGCTGTCCTAATGGCTGTAACCAGGACGCTGGACCTGTCCTGAAAGGACTGACTTTCGCTTAAGGGCTTCGAAACCTTGTGACAGGTTTCTTATGCGAAAAGCCTTCGGATGACGAGGAGAAAAAACGTCTCTCTCGTCTTATGGTAGGGGAGATCTTGGTAAGATACACCCGATACCATAGAGGGAAACGTCTGTTCGTTGATCAAGGCCTCTCGAACCCATAAGTCGTTCGACATTACTTCTCCCCTGGGCTTGGGAGCTTGCAAGAGGTCCCGGACTAGGTGAACGACAGGCACGAACAGACGAACCCTCGGACGCAACACTGTAACACTTTGCGCATATCACTTTAACACTTCGATTTTCTGTTTTGCACTTATTTCACTGAAATCGAAATTTTACTGATTTCTACCTGAAACACGCAATTCTACCCTTCATTAAAAGGTAGTAATTGCGAAATCAGTCGTATAATGCAAGCTCATTAATACCAGCAAAAAACAGAAAACATATTTTAAGATAAAAAATTCAGTGGCTGGGAAAGAGACTAAACACTAGTTCATATAAACTACGTTTTCAATCTCTCACCGCACATAGCCTGGGGACGAGAATAAAAAACTAAAAACGTTTTATCCTTCCTCCCCGTACAGAGACTAGGGACGAGAGTAACTCGAGAACAACGTTACCCGCTTGAACAGAACTTTTTCTCTCCTCTCTCTCCCTCCGTCTCTATCTCTCTCTCTCTTTCTCTCTTGATTTCGCACCTAAGAGAAGAGCCCAATTATATTTCGTCAAAAAAACATGTTATTTGACTAAAGGAAAAAACTGAAAGGTTTTTCAAATAAAAAGTTCCTTTAAAATAGAATTTAAAACATTTAAGCTAAGAAAGAATGAACAAAACGTCAGAATCAATTTACTCTTACTGCAAAGTGAAACCGTGATACACTCTCTCTCTATCGTAACGATAGAGCGCATGTTGAACGTCCTGAACGTCAACAACTGCGTAGCATAAATAAACTTAACGTTAGTTCATCTTTGAAAACAATACGAAGACTATCAAAGAAAATCTTTCATAAAATATTACATTTAAAAAGTTTTAAATCCTTAGCTCTTTAAAAGCTATTTACGATATAAAGGGCTCAACGTTGATTAACTTCGGCTTCCAAGTTAGGACCGCCTACTCTCAGGAAAGGTCGCATATAAACAAAACATTAAAATTTATTTTTATATGTTTATAATAAATGGAAAGTTAATCGAAGAGGCCTAATAAAGGCGGAGAGATATAAAATATATAGAGGAAAATCTATAAATAACTTTTAACGTGATAAGATAATTACTAAAAGCCTAAACACACTTCCGTCTAAGGGAAGGGTCGGCCATTTAAAAGTGAAAGAAAGTCCATACTCTCTTTGTCACCATAATTAAATCTATCCAAAACGAGTTCAAGATTTAAGATGAAGATAAAACACCTGCATTGCGAAAGCTCAAAACCAGAATATAGTACTTCACCAATATGATGTGAAAAACTCCAGTTTAGCAACAGCGAGTAAAGTACGTCTTGTCGACACGTCGACAGAGAGAAAATTGAGTCTTTGTTTACATAAGAGCTGGGTATCTGGTCGACAGATGGCGCTGTTGGGCACACCCGCAACCTGTGTAGCGATCGCTGGCGAGTTTTTTCCGTAGAGTTTGTCTGTCGAGCAACAGAGTTGCAGCTATATATTCACCGGCTAAGTTAAATATTTAAAAACTGGGTTTATAATTTCCAATAAGTTAGTAAAGGACATTCTTTAGAAACAAAAGCTGTTATAAATGATAAATATAAAATAACGTGTACACTTTTAACAATCCTCTTGAAAAAATGCATTACAGTATAGTACTTTATATTAGTAGCATAGTGCATGCATTTTCCTAAAAATTGTGGAATCACACAACTTTGAGGGTAACTTACAAAGCTATTTTTTTTCAATAAAAGTTAATTTACAGTATATTCTAGTAAAAAATACGCATATAAGACTTCTTTGCTTACATAAGAATGACAGACATGAAACTTACTTGACATGCTGAGTTCTTTAGTTTCCTCAGTATCAAAGCCACACTTGGGACATGGTATTTTTTGCTTGTTGTCATACTTGAACCCTTTACGACGCACATGATCTTCACAGTAGCATATTTTACATCTTAAACAAGAGTACTGGCCTTGACGATTGCATGACATGCCTAAAGGGAGAACACTTTATTAATAAAGATTAAAATTAACAAAGACTTCTCAATACTTTCTAGTCACAACAATGTTGGTAGATTTATGTCCATAAATTTTGCAACAATTGTTTCTTGAAAAATTAAATACTTTTGCTGTAAAAGCTAAACACTGAAGAAGAGGTTGGACATATAAGGATCAACAGTATAATACAGAACTGTTACAATACATTTCCAGTATGAGTAACAAAAAATATTACAAATGGAAATCAAACAATTCTATTAAACAAAGTACAAAAATAATTCCATATAAAATTTCTGCTCATAGTGTTCATAATATTTTTCCCAAGCCATGGATACATTTAAATTTTTTTCCTAATTCCTTTTTTGAACCTTATATAATTTTCTCAAATAATGAGAATCAGTTAAAAAGAGGAAATGATGTAATCTGGTTTCGTTTACTTATACAAATTATTGGCAGTTTTTCAGCAATTAAATTTTTCATAATTACTAGTAGTTCTTAAATTCGTTTTCACTAACACTAAACCATCTAAAATCACAGTAATTTTTAAACTAGAGTATAATCTATTACCTCCATACTAACTCAAATGGAAAAGGCTATTTACTGCTAGTGCTAAATTGACAACCTCAATAATAATCAACAAAATTTTCTCCTGAGCTGCCATCGCCCTTACATTCCCTGCATCTGTGGGACAGCTACCCACCTACCTTGTACCAAGAGCGACCGAAAACAGGACGTTCTCAGGCTTCTGTGGAACAGCTAACCATTATTATGTACCAAAAGCAAGTGGAAACAAGAGTTTACTGGGCAAAAGCCAACAAAAATACTTTACATTTAAGAAGTTGTGGAGAGGAAGGGGGAACTATTTCTATTCGAACCGACGTATTGAAATAACAGATTTTAGTTCAAAAATTGTGTATTCCCATGAATCTTACCTTCAAATATAAAATGTTGAATATCACATTGGGAAGGTGATAATGTAAACTCTTAGTAAGTAGAGTAGAATTATTATTCTTCATAATAATGAATATAGAGATAAAGTTCAAATCTTTAACTTCTTGTCTTTAATGCATGTCAACGCCACAAAACCTTTGGCATTATGTGCTTTCCATCTCTCTCTTAAAACTTTGTAAACCACATTTTAATGTATTACGGTAAAGAATAAGAATGATATTAGATTCATCATAACGTAAAATAAAAATTTAAGTAATTTCACTTTAAATTTGTGATCCAGTATGTTATAAAATAAAATCATTCAATTTAATAAAGTTAATAGAAATAATGGTTATTAAAAAAGTGGGGTTACAACCATTCACTTCTTACTTCTGTCCAATAAAATACTGTACATACCTCCTTGCTTTAGCACGTATTTAGAGAAGCAATAACATCAAAATAAACTACCATGACTCTTCCTATCCCCCACTGTTCCTCTTTCCTGAAAGTTTGTACACTGCCAGAAACTTTAGACACTTTATATGAAAAAAATCTTTCCTGATCCCTACAGTGAAAGATGAATACAGTCTAAGGCTGCTTCCCAACTCAGGTTATAAGTCCAAGAAGAGAAAACTCTAGAATCAGTACCTTCAGAACTGGACTTACTGACTGAAAGATGACTACAGTAATCTATTATATAACTACAATATTTTGTTATTGTGTACAGTACCATGTCATCAGCATCTAATGATATAAATGCTTCACAATCCATATGAAGATGTTACCAAAACAACTTTGGTCAGATTTCCTAAACCTACTTTAACAGTTTTGTTTGAGCTTAGCATTTCTTTCTTTTTGCCCAGTCTAAGCTGATTAAAGACATATATTCTTCTTATTGTAGGCAGTGAAGGACTTTAATATTCTTTTCTAATTATCAATTTAACTTTGAGAAATTCTCGAGAAATTCTATGACCGACAGACTTTCACATAACTATTGAAGAGTTCTTCAACAGATCAGACTTTAGAGCTAATATTTCATTTTATAATACTTCTAAAAACACACAACATTACATACTAAACTATAAGGGTTAAAACAACTTCATTATAAAGTGCTTTTGGAATATTTCTCTCAGTGTTTCCATCACATAGTTTACTAAGCCACTGTGATAGATGATTAGATTCATAGAGTTTTCCAAATAAATAAATTAGAGATCCACAAAGATATATAGGAAATTAAATAAAAAAACTTAAAAGTAGAAAAGATCACTAGGAAAATTGCTTGACAACTATACTTACACTTGAAAGACTCTTGTTCTAACACTTGACAGGATGCTTGATGCTCGAACTGGTCATCTTCACACAAAAAGTTTTGACAGAAATGACAACGGAAGATTCTACCACCATGACTCCAGACCTGTTGAGTAGATGTGAATTAAGAAAAAAAAACTACACAGCACAATAAACTTTAGGTGAAATTTTACTGATTATTGGTGAAAAAAAAAACAGACTATTGAAATGGTAGCTGAATTTTGTGTTTCAGAGCTTGGATTGAAGCTGCACGGACTATGAAGTGAACAACAGCTTTTATATATATGGGAACTCCAATCTATTTACCTTCATCTAATGATAATATCTTTTAAATATTCTCTATATTATTTATGCACTGAACCTCTTACCCCAAAAATTATCTGTAATAAAACTTTCATTACTATTTCTATCTATCAATATTTTTTCTAGATTCTGAATAAAATTGTTTAATTTCTTCATCAGTAATCTTATCTAGTCTCTTCTTTTTAAGCTTTTACTATACACGTTCTTTCAATTCTTAGCTATCACTATCATTTACACTTACAATTCAAAAGTTATTTATCAATCACTTAAGTCAATTTGAAGATTCATCTTCTCTAATATTCATATGCTGTTAGATCTTTGATGACAATTTATTTCGATCCCACAGTTGCTATCATAAATAATGAGTTTTTCTTTCCAATCCTATTCCTGGCATTCCATGCATCCTTTTTTTCTCTGGTATATTTAGCAATAACTATGCCTTAAAAATGGTGCTATAGGAGCATTTCACGGAGCGACACAGGTCAAGCCTAGAAAATGAGTTTTTTCTTTCCCATTCTTGCCAAGAATTTAAGTGCCCTTTTTACAACTGCTTTCCCTAATCATCTGATGCCTTTTAATATACAGTAGTACTGTATAGTAATGTATTTCAACAGGCATAATTTTGTAATTTAGAAGTAGCGTATTAACCCAGTAGTGAAATCTTATCTATGTATCTAGGGTTTTAGTGCTATTAATTCTATACTTACCCCAATCCCCAAGGCAAGAGAAAAGAGATATGTTGATCACAGGGGTAACACTAGTAAGAAAACATTCCCAACACAAATCAAACATGGTGTGACCAAAACTTTTTCAAAATGAGATAAAAATCAGAAATTTTTAAAGTAATTTGTATTTTCCTCAGTTATACAAACTTGATTCCCTTAATAGGAGTATGCTCTCAGCAAAACTGGATGCAGTGGTTAAAACTTAATGAGGCGTTCGTAGTTATTTGGAAAATGCCGAGTAAACCTCACACACACAACAGGCTACTGAACTCCCACTTTGACCTCCAACCTGGTAAGGCAGGAAGTGTAACTTGGTCTTAGGTTTACATGATTAGGAAAAATATAAATGACTTTGAGTTTATATACATTTGGCCATCCTCCCCTTCATTTGGGAGGAAGGGGGAGATACTCCTAAACAAAACTTATCTGACGTTCAATCCAGGAAATATTGGAGCATCTGCTGCACCCAAAGGAAAGGGAAGAAATAAGAGGTAAAAGGACCAGAATCCTACCTCTCATTCTCAACTTATGCCGCAACATCTACCTTAGACAAGATGTTTCATGTCCTGTGAAGGAACCAGGTTTACCACATGATCTGTTGAGCAACTACCACCGGGCCTAAGATATACGGTAGGTATCAAGGAACCTGTGTGTATACTGCCGTAGATAAGGCAGAGAAGGTTATCTGTTGTCATAGTATTCATTTTCAAGAACTGTGCCTGTGACAACTCTTCCAGAAAGCCGAGATAGATTCAATATGTCTGACTTCGTGAGCTCGAATCCGGGGTGATCCTTACCTGCAGAAAAAGTGTCTGACTGTTCTACAAAGCTGAAATAAACTGTTCTAGGGTCTTATTCCTTTAATTGCTGTTGAAAGAGTTGTAGTGTCCTCTTAAGACAGGAGGGTAAGTCATCCTGGTCCCTGTTAGTCACTTATTGTAGAAAAAGATGAAGAAGGAATTGAAGTCCTGAACGGCTGGGTTGTAGGCCCTGGCCTGGAACTTTTGAGCCAAGGGTATAGACATGTAACCTTCAAAATAACTTGTGACACAGGCAAAGTTATGAAGATTCCTACTTGCTTTGTTAGAGCTAGGTTAGAAGAGGACTGTCTCAAGGGTTGAAGCCCTATCTACCACTCATCCTACAAGTTCGATCTGGAATGCTTGAGAGACCTGCAAACTTGCAAAATATTCCATGTGGCTTAAGCACCCCAGGAACTCCTCACAAATATTGTTGATTCTCGCAGAGTCCAGACCTAATACCTAGAGGAAAACTTGAATCAAGGGTTGAGCAGTACTCTTTCTTACAAAGTCTGAGGAGCACCCCAACAAAGGAAGATAGGAAATAGTTGATCTGAAAACCATTCGACATGTGGCTGCTTGGAAGCGATCAGGATTATGATGAGCCTCAATGTCGTCAACCGAGTATTGAGTAATCAGCGAAATGGGCAAATGGGTAGAAAGAAGAAAGTGTTGGAATTCCCAGGAATGTTGGAAGGCGTCCTCCAGCGCTGCCATAGATGAGACTGGGGAGCAGAATATTGGAAGTATCTTGTCCAACTGAGTAAGGAGCTGGTAGAACCATAGCAAAAACCAGAAAGTAAAGAGCCTTTCTGTCACACAATGATGTAGACCAAAATTGGCTATTACATCCAACTCCTTTTAATTGAGTGTGTTTGTTCCAACGTTTCTCCTGCCTAGATGAACTTTGTGAAAAGCTCTACTGTGGTTGTAAACTCCCCAAGAGTGCACTTATTTGTTAAGATTCTGTGAAACGAGCCCCTTTGGTGGCTTAAGTCACGAATGGAAGCATTTGCCATTTATCTACGCTACCGAGTGCTTACCAAATTCCTTTGGAAAGCTTGTAAAGCAGCAATGCTGTATGCATTACAGATAGGTTGAAATAACAGGTGCATTACTTCCGTGGATCGTATCTCAAGACGGATAACATACATCGGAGCGCACCATCCCTTGTCAACCATGTCTGTGGAAAGCAGATCCTCTAGAGGAGAGAAATCCAGCGATAAGGATCGTCAGGTAGCTACTAGGATATATCGTCCCGTATTCCTGCTCAACATAATCATAAGGTAAGGTGAATGCTGGTTGATGATTAGTAATGCTTAAGGAACTATTGGAGTGATCATTGGAGAGCTGCCAAAAGATTAAAGCAGCCAGTTGAGGGCGCTGGAAGTATGTCTGTACTATTCAGTTGTTGAAAACAAAGTGGGAACTAAGTGGTCTGTCAGGTGGGTGGGGCTTACTCACCACTCTCCAGCTAACTACCAACACCTTGTTACTATTTAAAAAATGTGTCCAGTTTCCCTGAAAGCATACTTCTGTTAAAGGAGGAAGGTTTGTATTTAAGTAGAAACAGACAGACAACAAGCAATGTTTGTTTAGTTAGTAGTTGAACTTCATTGCTGATCTCTTGATCAGTGAAATTTAGTAACAATGAAACAGCTTAATACTTGGATGATGACCAGCTATGGAGATTGCCAGCTGCTGTTTCCAAGGTGTAGAGTGTTCAGAGCAAAGTAATAAGATACGACTTCAGAGAATGAAAACATTGAAGCATACAATGAAAAAAGGAAAAAGAGCTGTTTGTCAGGAAAAAAATAGGCATAGGAATTGCAGGAGGGAGAACTCTGGGGAAAAAAAAGAAAGAAAATCATGATGAACAAACAGAGGAGAAATAACGTATAGCTGTTTATGTTTAATTCCAATGAAAATTATGATTAAAACTTCTCTTTCACAATAAATTCTACCAGGATGATCAACTTTAATTTTGAGTGAAAAAGTTTGTATTTCTCACTTTGCTTTATACTTCTGTTGCTAGATATTTGTTGTGTATCATAAGAGTTTACGTCAGATATCCACGAATACAGTGGAACCTCTACACACGAACGTATCTACATCCGAATTTTCCAACATCCGAAGTAAAATTCGAGCAATTTTTCGACTCTACACCCGAATTTTATTTTGACACACGAAGTAAGCAATTTTCGTCATACCGGTTGTATCCGAATTTTTCGACACGCGAAGTACAATTCGAACACGTTCCTACTCTACACCCGAATTTTTTTCGACACCCGAAGTAAACAATACCCGTGCACGTAGATAGTACTCATAGCGCCGGATGTATTTTTTATTTCCGCCGATAGAAGGCAGCATTTCTACCTCGGAGGGACCCTCAATTAGCGTGGCTTGAGACATTCCTCTGTTCTCGTCGGCTTCGTGTGGTTGTGCCCTTTGCGTTCTGCTATTAACTGTGTTTTAATCGTGATTTTTTACGTTCATCCTTTTACGGTATTTTACGTAAATCATGGGTCCTAAAAGGCTTAGTTTCGCAAGTGGTAGTGGTAGTGGTGAGAAAAGGAATAAGGAAATGCTTTCTTTAGAAGTAAAGCAAGGAATTATTGAAAAGCATGAGCGTGGCGTCCGTGTGAGTGAACTTGCAAAAGAACATTACGACGAACTTACTACAGAGGAGCTCAAGGAACTCCATGCTATGTCTGAGCACATGAGTGATGACGAGGAAGGGATCGAGGAGGTAGAACATGTGTTAGGTTCGGCGCAAATAAAAGAGGTGTTAGGAAAATATCAAGACGTGGTCGACTTCATCGACAAATACCATCCAAAGAAATTGCAGGTTTGTCATGTAGTTGCGCAGTTTGATGATGTTTCCCTAATTTATTTTCGAAACATTCTGAATAGCTGTACCAAGCAACTTTCTATCGATAGCTTCTTTAAAAAAACTACGAAGCAAACTCGTGATGAAGAGGAAGGAAGTGGTTCAAAGAAAACGGCAAAGAGTGAAGCGAAAGAAAGTGAAACAAAGAAAACGGAAAAAATTGAAGAGAAAAAAATTCAATCAATTTCAAGTGTAGAGAGTGAAAGTGATTAAAATTAATCCTCAAAAAGAAAAAAAGAAAATGTAAAAAAAAATATAAAATATAAAAATAGAAAAAATAAATAAGCTAAGTTAGGTTAAAGTTCACTTAGTGTAAGTTAGAATAAGTTACGGTAGTGTACGTTTATCGTAGTCAACCTCTCTACCTCCTCGCCGCCCGTCCGTCTCCTCTCTGCATAGCAAGACCAACACCTGCGCTGGACTTTCTAAGGTAAAGTGACGCTAAAAACCCGTTTCTTATTTATTATTTCTTGATAATTATTCTTTTTTACATGTCTATTATCTAATTTAGAGTGCATATTGTCATGTGTAATTATGTGTAGTAATTTATTAAGGAGTTATCATAGGTTTTTGGGCTCAACCACGGATTAATCCTACTGTATTTCAATGTATTCTTATGGGAAAATTCGTTTCTACATCCGAACATTTTCTACATCCGAAGTCGGTTGTGGAACGGATTAAATTCGTATGTAGAGGTACCACTGTATACTATTTTCTAGGATGAGTTTCTGGCCTATTATTAAAGAGATTCTTTGATATTGTAGAGTTCAATACACTGGTTACTAATTAATTCATTTTACCTTTCATCCACAGGTAGATAAGATTATCTAATTTTCCTTTATAGCTTCTTTGGAAGTCAAATCTGTATCTTTGCAATCCTTAATTCCTACACAAGCAAGTTTTCAGCATAACTAAACCATATTCTCTAAGATACTGAATGATAACATGAAAATCCCTTCAAATATTGTACATATTGCACTTTCTTCAGGAAAATTCCCAAACAATACACAAAAAAGACAAAATTGCAAAACAATACCAAAATTATACACTGTAGAGTAATCAGGCTAAGGTATATATTATTCATTACTATATATGTATACAACTGAACAGTTTGTTGTTTTGCCAGTCTACCTGCTTAGTTAACCAAAATATATTACTTTTCTCACTAATATATAAAAAATGTTATTTTCATTAGTAAAATAAATTTTTGAATATACTTACCCGATAATCATGTAGCTGTCAACTCCGTTTCCCGACAGAATTCTACGGGAGGGATACGCCAGCTATCACTATACTAGAAGGGGGTGTACTCACAAGCGCCACCTGTGGCCAGGTACTACAGTACTTGTTGTTGACGCCACCTCACTTTTTCCTCGGTCCACTGGTTCTCTATGGGGAGGAAGGGTGGGTCAATTAAATCATGATTATCGGGTAAGTATATTCAAAAATTTATTTTACTAATGAAAATAACATTTTTCAATATTAAACTTACCCGATAATCATGTAGCTGATTCACACCCAGGGGGGTGGGTGAAAAACCAGTGTACAAGACTAAAGGATAGCTAAGTATCCCGTATTTCATATAATCAGTTATCCACAATAACAATGAAATAATAAGTACCTGGTAAGGAAGTCGACTTGAACCGTTACTCTGCCTTTAATAAGATCGTCTTCCTTACTGAGCGCAGCGTTCCTCTTGGAAGGCTGAATCAACTCAAAGGTGCTAAAGTATACAGGGCTGCAACCCATACTAAAGGACCTCATCACAACCTTTAACCTCGGCACTTCTCAAGAAAGAATTGACCACCCGCCAAATCAACAAGGATGTGGAAGGCTTCTTAGCCGACCGTACAACCCATAAAAAGTATTCAAGAGAAAGGTTAAAAGGTTATGGGATTATGGGAATGTAGTGGCTGAGCCCTCGCCTACTACTGCATTCGTTGCTACGAATGGTCCCAGGGTGTAGCAGTACTCGTAAAGAGACTGGACATCTTTGAGATAGAATGATGCGAACACTGACTTGCTTCTCCAATAGGTTGCATCCATAACACTCTGCAGAGAATGGCTCTGTTTGAAGGCCACTGAAGTAGCCACAGCTCCCACTTCATGTGTCCTTACCTTCAGCAAAGCAAGGTCTTCTTCCTTCAGATGAGAATGTGTTTCTCTAATCAGAAGCCTGAATAGTAAGAAACTGAGTTCTTAGAACTTGGAAAAGAAGGTTTCTTGATAGCACACTATAAGGCTTCTGATTGTCCTTGTAAAGGTTAAGACCTTTTTAGATAGTACCTAAGAGCTCTAACTGGGCAAAGTACTCTCTCCAGTTCATTCCCCACCAAGTTGGACAGGCTTGGGATCTCGAACGACTTAGGCCAAGGACGTGAAGGAAGCTCGTTTAGCAAAAACCGAGCTGCAAGGAACATGTAGCCGTTTCAGATGTGAAAACAATGATCCTGCTGAAGGCGTGGATCTCACTTACTCTTTTAGCTGTTGTCAAGCACACGAGGAAAAGAGTTTTTAATGTGAGGTCCTAAAAAGAGGCTGATTGGAGAGGTTCAAATCTTGATGACATAAGGAACCTTAGGACCACGTCTAGATTCCAGCCTGGAGTGGACAACCGACGTTCCTTTGAGGTCTCAAAAGACCTAGGGAGGTCTTGTAGATCTTTGTTGGTGGAAAGATCCAAGCCTCTGTGGCGGAAAACCGCTGCCAACATACTTCTGTAACCCTTGATCGTAGGAGCTGAAAGGGATCTTACTTTCCTTAGATATAACAGGAAGTCAGCAATCTGGGTTACAGTGGTACTGGTTGAGGAAACTGCATTGGTCTTGTACCAGCTACGGAAGACTTCCCTTTGAGACTGATAGATTCTGAGAGTGGATGTTCTCCTTGCTTTGGCAATCGCTCTGGCTGCCTCCTTCGAAAAGCCCCTAGCTCTTGAGAGTCTTTCGAAAGTCTGAAGGCAGTCAGACGAAGAGCGTGGAGGTTCGGGTGTACCTTCTTTATGTGAGGTAGACGTAGAAGGTTCACTCCTAGAGGAAGAGTCCTGGGAATGTCGACCAGCCATTGCAGTACCTCTAAGAACCATTCTCTCGCGGGCCAGAGCGGAGCCAACCAACGTCAGCCGTGTCCCTTTGCGAGAGGAGAACTTCTGAAGTACCCTGTTGACAATCTTGAACGGCGGGAATGCATACAGGTCGAGATGGAACCAATCCAGCAGAAAAGCATCCACGTGAACTGCTGCTGGGTCTGGAATCGGAGAACAATACAATAGGAGTCTCTAGGTTATCGAGGTAGCGAACAGATCTATGGTTGGCTGACCCCACAGGGCCCAAAGTCTGCTGCAAACATTCTTGTGAAGGGTCCACTCTGTGGGGATGACCTGACCCTTCCGGCTGAGGTGATCTGCCATGACATTCATACCGCACTGAATGAACCTCGTTACCAGCGTGAGCTTTCGATCTTTAGACCAGATGAGGAGGTCCCTTGCGATCTAGAACAACTTCACGAAAGAGTCCCTCCCTGCTTGAAGGTGTAAGCCAGGGCTGTGGTGTTGTCAGAGTCCACCTCCACCACTTTGTTAAGCTGGAGGGACTTGAAGTTTATCAAGGCCAGAAGAACCGCCAACAACTCCTGCAATTGATGTGAAGTGTCCTTTGCTCCTGATTCCATGTTCTCGATCATTCCTGTCCGTCCAAAGTCGCACCCCAGCCCGTGTCTGATGTGTCCGAGAGGAGACGGCGGTCGGGTTTCTGAACAGCCAAAGGTAGACTTCCTTGAGAAGAAAGCTGTTCTTACAACACGCGAGAGAAGACCTCCTCTCTTCGGAAACAGGAACTGAGACCGTCTCTAGCGTCATGTCCTTTATCCAGTGAGCAGCTAGATGATACTGAAGGGGGGGAGGTGGATTCTCCCTAACACGATGAACAGGGCCAGCGATGAAAGTGTCCCTGTTAGACTCATCCACTACCTGACTGAGCATCGGTTCCTTCTCAGCATGCTCTGGATGCATTCTAGGGCTTGGAAGATCCTTGGGGCCGACGGAAAAGCCCGAAAAGCTCGACTCTGAAGATCCATACCCAGGGAGACAATGGTCTGGGATGGGATGAGCTGAGACTCCTCAAAATTGACCAGGAGGCCCAGTTCCTTGGTCAGATCCATAGTCCATCTGAGAATCTCCAGACAGCGACGACTTGTGGGAGCTCTTAAAAGCCAGTCGTCTGACGGAGCCGGACACAAGATCATGGTACTGCTGCACAGTCTGTGAACTGTCAACCATGGGGAAGCGAGGAAGTACAGTGACAACCCGAAGCTGTCTAGACTGTCTGGGTCGTACAGACAACTCCTTATCGGGTTGCTGAGGTTGCCGCACTGCGTCACAACAAGTCACTTCTGCTGGTTGTTGAACGTCTTCCCAGTGACACACTGACTCCGTAAACAAAAAATCCTTTAACAAGGACTAAGCTTGGACTGTATGTCTTGCAACACAGCTCAAGGTCTATGGGAGCAGGTGTGGTAACAGACGGGGTTAGTGACTGAAGTGGAACCATTACCTTCCCTGGAAGCATGTTATGCTTAAATAAAAGTCCATAGGAGGCTACGCAGCTAAAGGCTCCTCTCCAAATGACAGAGTCCTCAAGGGAATATCAGAAGGAGGGAGAAAAGCACTTTCTCATCTACAGGGACCATATCCGAGAAAAGTTAAGTTCTCTCAGTGAGGGTTTCAATGGTGCAAAAGCAGCAGACTAGAAGGCAACATTATGAAACTGCTTGACAGTCTAGTGAGTTGGCAACAACCAAAGATGTATGACTGAGAAGCATGCGGTAAGGTATGCAGAGCATGTTGTATGCAGAGCATGCTGTATGCAGAGCATGCTGTATGTAGAGCATGTTGTATGCAGAGCATGCTGTATGCAGAGCATGTTGTATGCAGAGCATGCTGAATGCAGAGCATGCTGTATGCAGAGCATGTTGTATGCAGAGCATGCTGTATGTAGAGCATGTTGTATGCAGAGCATGCTGAATGCAGAGCATGCTGTATGCAGAGCATGTTGTATGCAGAGCATGCTGTATGCAGAGCATGCTGTATGCAGAGCATGCTGTATGTAGAGCATGCTGTAAGGTAAGCAGAGCGTGTTGCATGGCGTTTAACATTTCTCAGAAATTCCATGACCAGTGCTAGAGTGCTTCATGCATGCTTGCATGGGGTTTTAATATCAACATAATATTTACCTTACATTCATAACTCATGATTCATTTTTGTTTTGAAGATATTTTGCCATAATTCGCGATATTGTTAAAAATATATTGCAAGGAATACATATATATTTTTATATAAGTAAGACAAATAACCTCCATTATCATAATGTTTGTGTAGGCATACATGTATATGATTACAAATGCAAGTTATGAAAGTAATGAGGTGTTATTATTGTCATTTGTTATTTCTCAAGTTGAGGAGAAAGTGGCAGATGCATGCGTTGAGGTGGCTGACTCATAGCATGAGGTTGCTGCCTCAAGGGTTGCGCTTGCTGAGTGGTTGGCGGATGCGCAGTAGCAAGTTCCTGAGGAACGAGTTGAGGTTCCTGAGGTGTGAGCTGTGAGCGATGAGGTAGTGGCTGCGCAGAACACAGTAATTGTCTCGCGAGTTGAGGTTCCTGAGGCGCAAGGCTAAGGTGTTGTGCTTGCCTTGAGGAGGGTTGAGCTCGCTGCAGCGAGAGCTGAGGAGACTGACTCATGGATGGGAGAGGTTGTTGTACCTCAAGAGAGTGTTGCCTCACAGGTGGAACTGCAAGTGGAAGCGGAGGAAGTAAGGTATAAGCTTCCTGTTCCCATTGCTGAGGTTGCCTTAAGGAAGGCGGAGGGAGCTGCACACCACTGGAAACAGTAAACTCAGAACGTGGTAAGGTATCCTGAGGAGCCTCAACATCGTACGCCTGGCAGGCAGTACTGCGGTCAGGCGGAGCGATCGCAGGAGGAGGAGTAACCTTCTCAGCCTGACACTCACGCATCAAGACCGCAAGTTGTGACTGCATGGACTGCAGTAGAGTCAACTTGGGGTCGGCAGACACTAAGGTCTGCTGAGGTAAAGCCTTAACAGCAGAGATCTGTTGTGGCAGAACCTTACTCCTCTTAGGCGGAGTGCAGTCACCTGAGACTGAGGAGAGTCAGAGCTAACCCAATGACTGCATCCGGGTTGTTGAACTCTAACTTCGTACGTCTGGCATAGGTCTGGACTTTACGTTTAAGAGGTCTTGAGACCTGAGACCAGCGTTTTCTCCCCGAAATTTCTTCTGCAGACGAGCAAAATAAGGGCTCAATCGTCTGCGGGTGGGAGTGACGGTCTCTTAAGACACGCCCGCAACCACCGAGGATACTTCTGTGCGCCGATCAAGGCCTGCCGAACCCTTTTGCCCTTCGACATTGCTTCTCCCCTGGGCTTGGGAGCTTGCAAGAGGTCCCGGACTGGGAGGACGACTGGCACGCACAGAAGTACCCTCACGCACAACACTGACACACTTTGCGCTAATCACTTATCACTTTGATTTTCTGTTTGCACTTATTTCACTGAACTCGAAACTTTAAGTGGTTTGTACCTGAAACACGCAATTCTATCCTTTCTCAAAAGTTAGTAATTGCGAAAACAGAATTACAATGTAACAGAAAAATCTAATGAAAGATAAATAATTCAGTGGCTGGAAAGAGACTAAACACTAGATCAAATAAACTACGTTTAAAATCTCTCACCGCATAAAGCTTGAGAACAAGAAAAACTCTAGAAACGTTTACCTTCTTCCCCTAAAGAGACTAGGGAGAAGAGCAAAAACGATAACAACATTACTCGCTTGAACGAAACGTTTATCCTCCTCTTTCTCCCTCCGTCTCTATCTCTCTCTCTCTCTCTCTCTCTCTTGACTTAGAACCTGAGAGAAGAGCCCAATCATATATATCGTTAAAACATATTATTGTTAAAGGAAAATATTTCCCAAAATGAAAAGTTCCTTTGTAGAATTAAAACCATTAAGTTAAGAAAGAATGAACAAAACGCTAGACACGGTTACTCTTACTGCAACGTGACACCGTGAAAATTCTCTCTCTATCGTAACGATAGAGCGCAAGTAGAACGTTCTGAAACGTCAACAACTGCAGAGACAAAACAAAACGTTAGTTCAACTTTGAAAACAGTACGGGACTATCAAAGAAATTCTTTCAAAAACATTAAAATAGCATAATATGTTAACAGGTAAAACCGAAATGACGGGCTCAATGTTAATTAACTTCGGTACAAGAAAAGACCGCCTACCATTAGGAAAGGTCGAATATATAAAAATTAATTTTAATAATTTTATAATAAAAGGAAGTTAATCGAAGAGGCCTATAAAAGGCGGAGAGATATAAAATAAATCTATAACTTTTGTTAAGCAAAATTAAGAAAGAGAGTCTATACTCTCTTAGACACCAACACTTCCGTCTAAGGGAAGGGTCGGCCATTTAAAGGTGAAAGAGAGTTCATACTCTCTTCGTCACCATAATAAAATTAATTCCAAAAGCTAACTAAGCTAATATAGAAGTTTCTAGTATAGCGAATAGCTGCAAATTTTAGAGAAATACTTCACCAAACCGTGAACAATACTCCAAAATCATAAGCGTATCCAAGAACGTCTTGCCGGAAGCACGACAGAGGAAAAAGTGAGGTGGCGTCAACAACAAGTACTGTAGTACCTGGCCACAGGTGGCGCTTGTGAGTACACCCCCTTCTAGTATAGTGATAGCTGGCGTATCCCTCCCGTAGAATTCTGTCGGGCAACGGAGTTGACAGCTACATGATTATCGGGTAAGTTTAATATTGAAAAAAATAGTTTAATTCATAAATACTCAAACCATCCATATTACTTACATCTCTATCACACTCAATGCAACTTGCATCTAAAAGGGGGCACGTACACGCATGAGTTTGTAGACACTTCCGGGCATGACAAACCCAGGCCTCACAGAAATCACAAATGGCACCCTGAAAAGAAAAGAAATGTATGTCTTAAACTTTCTCTCCTCTACAATTCTTAGTTAAAAACAGCTTACCCTAATAAATTTAAAGTAATAATTAATTTGTTACCCTTGAGGACTGCACAATGATGACAAAGAAAGGCAAGAGAAACAATTAATGTCCCATCATAAAACACACAATTAATGATCAACTACATACAGTATTTTATTAATAAAAAATCTTATTTCTATACTAAACTGATGTTCATATACAGTAGTTTCTCCTACGAAGTTAGGTTTTATTGACAAGTACCCCTATTATCATTCCCAAATACAGAATCTTCTGAGGTGGAAGAAGAGACTTTTTCAAATTGATCAACCCAACCATTCCAGTAACCTGAGCAACCACACTTGCTGAATCCTAATTCTTTAAAGAAAAAAAAATAGCTTAAAAATAAATCATAGTCCAGGTATAAAAGGACTCTTAGAACTAGCATCCTTAACAATCATGAAATGGGTTCCATCAAATTGGTAAACACTTGATGGGCTATCTTGAGACTAAAACATAGACACTTGAATTAGTAAATCTTTGACCCAGTGATGAAACGAAGCTATTTCCTCGTATGGAGATGAATAGGGACGTGAAAAAAATGAATATGAGAGGTCTATTGAAAACATCTATTCTTTCTCTTTATAACTCCCAGAACTATCGATGGTGTTTCCAAGGAAAACTTTGTGAGAACTGTAAACATGATGAGGGTCGAGTTATCTAGAACTGGGCCCCAGTCCCTGAGGCATTGGGGACTAGAAATAACGTTGTAAAAACCCAGGGGAGGGTTTAAGACCTCTTTCACAAACTCCATCAAAAGGTTCACAATTGCTAGTTTAAAAAGCAGAGCTTTTACTGTATTTGGTTCCTTGAACGAAGGAGAATTGGAGGCTACAGCTGGCATCTACGAATCTTGATGAAGGCTTTCAAACAAGGTGATAAAAGTGGGAAAGTCTTTGTCCTACTGGGACTTGCAGGGATGGACCATCATAGCATTCTCTGATAAGATCTTTAAGTCTGGTTATCAACTCTTGCAAAATATCTACTTGAGCCGAATCCTGATGTTCTACGACTGTCATGAAAGGTATTCCTTGGCGACAATTCTAAGCATGTAGAAGCCATTGGCTTAAAGGCAAAAACTTGGGCATCAGTAAAAAGAGACCTCAAAGCGTCACTTTGAGTCCTGATACCCACTTGAATAATTTATCATTTGTTGGTAGTAGGTTGGCCCGGGCACCAGCCACCTGTTGAGATACTACTGCTATAGTTATTGGGTACTTTCACTGGCCAGACGGTACTATATTGGATCCCTCTCTCTGGTTATGGTTCATTTCATCTTTGCCTACAAATACACTGAATAGTCTGACCTATTCTTTCCACATCTTCCTCTGCCCTCATACACCTGACAACACTGATATTACCAAACAATTCTCCTTTGCTCAATGTAATTGTTCAGTGGCTACTTTCCTCTTGGTAAGGGTAGAAAAGACTTTAGCTATGGTAAGCAGCTCTTCTAGGGAGGGGGCACTTCAAAATTAAACTATTCTCTAGTCTTGGGTAGTGCCATAGCCTCTGTACCATGGCCTTCCACTCTCTTGGATTAGAATTATGATATTTTAATTATAAAATAAATTTTTGAATATACTTACCCGGTGAATATATAATAGCTGCAACTCTGCGGCTCGACAGACAACATACTTAAAAAACTCGCGAGCGATCGCTATGCAGGTTGCGGGAGTGCCCACCAGCGCCAACTGTCGGCCAGATACCACTCTCGGATGTAAACAAAACCTTCAATTCTTCTCGTCCCACTGCGTCTCTATTGGGGAGGAAGGGAGGGTCGTTTAATTTATATATTCACCGGGTAAGTATATTCAAAAATTTATTTTATAATTAAAATATCATTTTTAAATATTTAACTTAGCCGGTGAATATATAATAGCTGATTCACACCCAAGGAGGTGGGTAGAGACCAGAGTTAAATATGTTTACATCGTATAAGCTAAGAGTTTTTTCATTTTGACAGTTATCAATATAACAAAACCAAAATAAATAGGTACCTGGTAAGGAAGTCGACTTAGACGATTACTCTGCCTTGTAAGTACGTCTTCCTTACGGAGCCCAGCGATCCTCTTAGGATGCTGACAGACTCCCAGGAGCTGAAGTATCAAGGGCTGCAACCCATACAACAGGACCTCATCAAAACCCCTAATCTGGGCGCTCTCAAGAAATGACTTTGACCACCCGCCAAATCAACCAGGATGCGAAAGGCTTCTTAGCCTTCCGGACAACCCATAAAAACAACATTAAAAAACATTTCAAGAGACAGATTAAAAGGATATGGAATTAGGGAATTGTAGTGGTTGAGCCCTCACCCACTACTGCACTCGCTGCTACGAATGGTCCCAGTGTGTAGCAGTTCTCGTAAAGAGTCTGGACATCTTTCAAGTAAAATGACGCGAACACTGACTTGCTTCTCCAATAGGTTGCGTCCATGATACTTTGCAGAGATCTATTTTGCTTAAAGGCCACGGAAGTTGCTACAGCTCTAACCTCGTGCGTCTTAACCTTAAGCAAAGATCGGTCTTCCTCACTCAAGTGTGAATGAGCTTCTCGTATTAACAATCTGATAAAATATGACAAAGCATTCTTTGACATAGGTAAGGATGGTTTCTTAACCGAACACCATAACGCTTCAGATTTGCCTCGTAAAGGTTTAGTACGAGCTAAGTAGAACTTAAGAGCTCTAACAGGGCATAATACTCTTTCTAGTTCATTGCCTACGATCTCCGATAAGCTAGGAATATCGAAAGATTTAGGCCAAGGACGAGAAGGCAGCTCATTCTTGGCTAGGAAACCAAGCTGCAGAGAACAAGTAGCTTTTTCTGACGAAAACCCGATGTTCTTGCTGAAGGCATGAAGCTCACTGACTCTTTTAGCTGAGGCCAAGCATACCAGGAAAAGAGTCTTAAGAGTGAGATCTTTCAGGGAGGCTGAATGTAAAGGCTCAAACCTGTATGACATGAGGAATCTTAGGACCACGTCTAAATTCCACCCAGGTGTAGCCAAACAACGTTCCTTAGAGGTCTCAAAAGACTTAAGGAGGTCTTGCAGATCTTTATTGTTGGAAAGATCTAAGCCTCTATGCCGGAAGACCGAGGCCAACATGCTTCTGTAGCCCTTGATCGTAGGAGCTGAAAGGGAGCGAACTTTTCTCAGGTATAAGAGAAAATCAGCTATTTGGGCTACAGAGGTACTGGACGAGGATACGGAAACTGACTTGCACCAGTCTCGGAAGACTTCCCACTTCGATTGGTAAACTCTAATGGTAGAAGCTCTCCTCGCTCTAGCAATCGCACTGGCTGCCTCCTTCGAAAAGCCTCTAGCTCTCGAGAGTCTTTCGATAGTCTGAAGGCAGTCAGACGAAGAGCGTGGAGGCTTTGGTGTACCTTCTTTACGTGAGGCTGACGTAAAAGGTCTACTCTTAGAGGAAGACTTCTGGGAAAGTCTACCAGCCATCGAAGTACCTCGGTGAACCATTCTCTCGCGGGCCAGAGGGGAGCAACTAACGTCAACCTTGTCCCTTCGTGAGAGGCGAATTTCTGCAGTACCTTGTTGACAATCTTGAATGGTGGGAATGCGTAAAGATCTAGGTGTGACCAATCTAGGAGAAAGGCATCTATATGTATTGCCGCTGGGTCTGGGACTGGAGAGCAATAGATTGGAAGCCTCTTGGTCAGCGAGGTTGCAAAGAGATCTATGGTGGGTTGGCCCCAAGTCGTCCAAAGTCTCTTGCACACATCCTTGTGGAGGGTCCATTCGGTTGGAATTACTTGACCTTTCCAACTGAGACAATCTGCTAGGACGTTCAAGTCGCCCTGGATGAACCTCGTAACTAGGGAGATGCCTCGATCTTTTGACCAGATGAGCAGGTCCCTTGCGATCTCGTACAGAGTCAGTGAGTGGGTACCTCCCTGTTTGGAAATGTACGCCAAGGCCGTGGTGTTGTCCGAGTTGACCTCCACCACCTTGCCTCGAAGGAGATTCTCGAAGCTTATCAAGGCCAGATGAACCGCCAAAAGCTCCTTGCTGTTGATATGCATGCTCCTCTGACTCGAGTTCCACAGACCTGAGCATTCCCGACCGTCCAGCGTCGCGCCCCAGCCCAAGTCCGATGCGTCTGAGAAGAGAACGTGGTTGGGTTTCAGAACTGTTAGGGGAAGACCCTCTCGTAGACTGATATTGTCTTTCCACCAAGTCAGACAAGTCTTTATCTTTTCGGAAATCGGGATCGAGACCGCCTCTAGCGTCTTGTCCTTTTTCCAGTGAAAAGCTAGATGGAATTGTAGAGGTCGGAGGTGTAGCCTTCCTAGCGAGACAAATTGCTCCAGGGATGATAGCGTTCCTACCAGACTCATCCAATTCCTGACTGAGCAACGTTCTTTCTTCAACATCTTCTGGATGACGAGCAGGGCTTGATCTATTCTGGGGGCCGACGGAAAAGCCCGAAAAACTGGACTGTGAATCTCCATCCCTAAATACAGAATAGTTTGGGATGGGATCAGTTGGGACTTTTCCAAGTTGACTAGGAGTCCCAATTCCTTGGTCAGATCTAGAGTCCAATTGAGATCCTTCAGACAGCGATGACTGGAAGAGGCTCTGAGAAGCCAGTCGTCCAAATAAAGGGAGGCTCGGATGTCCGATAAGTGGAGGAATTTTGCCACATTCCTCATAAGCCTCGTAAACACGAGAGGAGCCGTGCTTAGGCCAAAGCACAGGGCCCGAAACTGGTACACCACATCGTCGAAGACGAATCTCAGAAAAGGTTGGGAATCTGAGTGAATGGGGATGTGGAAGTAAGCGTCCCTTAGGTCGAGAGAGACCATCCAGTCTCCCTTTCTGACCGCTGCTAAGACTGACTTTGTGGTCTCCATGGTGAACTTCGTCTTTGTGACAAAGACATTCAGAGCACTGACGTCTAGCACCGGTCTCCAACCTCCTGTCTTCTTTGATACTAGGAAGAGACGGTTGTAAAACCCCGGTGATTGAAGGTCCGAGACTTTGACCACCGCTCCCTTCTCTAGTAAAAGAGACACTTCCAGTTTCAGGGCTTGTCTCTTTGCTTCCTCTCGGTACCTGGGAGAGAGATCGATGGGGGACGTCGCTAGAGGAGGTCTGCGTACAAAAGGGATTTTGTACCCCTCTCTGAGCAACCTCACAGATTGTTGATCGGCGCCTCTCTTCTCCCAGGCTTGCCAGAAGTTCTTGAGTCTGGCACCTACTGCTGTCTGAAGTTGCGGGCAGTCAGACTCTGCCCCGCGAGGACTTGGATCCTTTCTTCTTTCCTCTCTTCCCTTCGGCACGAGCACCTCCCCTGCTGGGGGCTCTGCCACGAAAGGGCGGAATAAACCTGGACGCTGGAGTGTCTATCCTAGGTCTAGCACACAAGGCAGGCAAAGGGGGAGCTTTGCGAGCCGAGGACGCAACTAAATCGTGGGTGTCCTTCTGCACTAAAGACAAGGCAATTTCCTTAACTAAGACTTCAGGAAACAAGAACTTAGACAAGGGCGCAAAGAGTAGCTCAGATCTTTGGCATGGCGTCACTCCTGCTGAAAGAAAAGAGCACAGAGACTCTCGTTTCTTTAGGACTCCGGACGTGAAAGAAGCGGCAAGCTCGTTGGATCCATCGCGGACGGCCTTGTCCATGCAGGACATAATGAGTAAGGAAACATCCCTATCGGCAGATGAGATTTTCCTACTCAGGGCTCCCAAACACCAGTCCAGGAAGTTAAAAACTTCAAACGCCCTAAAGATGCCTTTAAGAAGGTGGTCCAGGTCCGAGGATGACCAACTAGTCTTCGCACGTCTCATGGCAAGGCAGCGGGGAGAGTCTACAAGACTTGAGAAGTCGCCCTGGGCAGAGGCAGGAACTCCCAAGCCGAGAACTTCTCCCGTGGCATACCAGACGCTCGATCTAGACGAGAGCTTAGATGGGGGGAAGGCAAAGGCCGTCTTCCCTAAACTCCTCTTGGTTTCTAACCAATCGCCTAACAGCCGTAAAGCTCTCTTGGATGAGCTAGAGAGAACGAGTTTCGTAAAGGCTGGCATGGCAGCAGGAACACCTAAAACGAACTCAGACGGCGGCGAACAAGGAGCCACAGAGATAAAGTGTTCAGGGAACAACTCTTTAAACACAAGCATGACTTTTCTAAAGTCCATAGATGGTGGAACTGCTTTAGGCTCATCTAATTCTGAAGGCTGATCCTCAGGCTGTGGTTCAGCAACGTCCTCATCTGACAGTTCCTCATCTGATAACTGATGAGAAAACGGCAAAGGGGTAGGCAACGTTTGACTCGCAGCGTCCGGCCGCACTGGTGCATACGTGACGGAGCAGGACGCAGCTTCCTGAAACTGCTGAACAGTCTGGGAACTGTCAACAACAACAGGTGCGCGGGGACGCACAGCGTCCACCCGAGAATGTTTAGACCGTCTGGGTTGTGCAGTCAACACCATACTGGGTTGCGGAGGTTGACGCACCGCGTCAAAACAAGTTAACTTTGATGGTTGGTGACCGTCCTGAACGTCACCAGTCGCATCAGTGAGTTGCCTAACGTCAACGTGCGGCTGGAAATCCACACGGGATCGCATCGGGGGAGGTACAACCCCAACTGGTTGACGCGAGAAAGCTACATCAACGTCAACAGGACGCACAACAGAACGCTTGGATGGCTGACGGCCAGTAGGTTCAACGGAAACCTTCTCTGCGTTGAAGTCCTCCATAAGGGACGCAAGCTTAGACTGCATGTCTTGCAGTAACACCCATTTAGGGTCTACGGAAGCGGGTGCGGTAACAGACGGGGTGAGCGACTGAGACGGCACAACTTTGCCTCTCTTAGGCGGCGAGTAGTCATCAGATGACGGCAACGGGTCCGAACTGTCCCAGTGGCTACATCCGGGACGTTGGACTTGTCCTGAAGGGACCGACTTGCGTTTTAAAGGTCTAGAGACCTGGGTCCAAGGTTTCTTACGTGAAACGCCTTCGGACGACGAGGTAAAAATGGGCTCTCTCGTCTTATGGTAGGGGCGATCTTGACGAGATACGCCTGATACCAAAGAGGGAACGTCTGTTCGCTGATCAAGGCCTCTCGAACCCATAAGTCGTACGACATTGCTTCTCCCCTGGGCTTGGGAGCTTGCAAGAGGTCCCGGACTAGGTGGACGACAGGCACGAACAGACGAACCCTCGGTCGCAACACTGTTCACAACACTTTGCGTAACACTAGGCACTTTCCCACTTTCCGCCGTGGCACTTTGGCACTTGAGTTCCTTCACGTCTGCCATGAGTTGATTACGGACACTTGCTAAAGCCTCAACTCTCTCCCCCAAGGCATGAATAGCACACATCATGTCTTGCATAGACGGTTCCTGAGTGCTAGGAGGGGGGTTAGGAACAACCACTACAGGGGAAGGATTAGGTTCAGGGGCATGTGGAGAGGAAAAATCTACGGACCTAGAAGAACTTCTCCTTACCCTATCTCTCTCTAGTCTGCGTGTATATTTATCAAATTCGATCCAATCGAATTCCGAAAGGCCCACGCATTCCTCACACCGATCTCCCAATTGACAGGTTTTACCCCGACAATTGGAACAAACAGTGTGAGGGTCGAGAGAAGCCTTTGGAAGACGCCTATTACAGTCCCTAGCATTACACTTTCGAAACTTAGGAACTTGAGAAGGGTCAGCCATTTTGAATTAGTCAAAGGAAAATTCCAAAAAACAATCTTAGTCATCAACAAATAATCCGATTCAAAAAAGAGTTCAAGGGTTTATTTTGAAGAAAAACACCTGTACTGCGAAAGCTCAAACCAAATTAAAGTACTTCACCAAATATGATGGGAAAACTCCAGGTTCTACAGCGAGTAAAAGTACGTCTTGTTGCCAACGTCGACAGAGAAGAATTGAAGGTTTTGTTTACATCCGAGAGTGGTATCTGGCCGACAGTTGGCGCTGGTGGGCACACCCGCAACCTGCATAGCGATCGCTCGCGAGTTTTTTAAGTATGTTGTCTGTCGAGCCGCAGAGTTGCAGCTATTATATATTCACTGGCTAAGTTAAATATTTAAAACTCTTGCTTGGGGGTACACTCAAGCATGCTGTTTTATCTTATTTCTCTTCCTCAGATTCATTTTCTAAATTTTCATGTGAAGGATCCAATTTAATATTGTTACTGTTCTTGAAATATTTTTTTATTGTTTATTCTATTCTTGTAGTTTATTTATTTCCTTGTTTCCTTTCCTCACTGGGCTATTTTGCCTGTTGGATCCCTTGGGGTTATAGCATCTTGCTTTTCCAACAACAGTTATAGCCTAGCTTGTAGTAGTAATAATAATAATAATAATAATAATAATAATAATAATAATAATATGTTATTTTCATTAATAAAATAAATTTTTGAATATACTTACCCGGTGATCATATAAGCTGTCAGCTCTGCTGCCCGACAGAAAAACCTAAGGACAAAATACGCCAGCGATCGCTATACAGGTGGGGGTGTACATCAACAGCGCCATCTGTCGAGCAGGTACTCAAGTACTCTATGTAAACACAGAACCAATTTTCTCCTCGGTCCACTGGGTCTCTATTGGGGAGGAAGGGAGGGTCCTTTAATATATGATCACCGGGTAAGTATATTCAAAAATTTATTTTATTAATAAAAATAACATTT
The DNA here is from genome assembly GCF_036898095.1 of Palaemon carinicauda. NCBI lineage: Eukaryota > Metazoa > Arthropoda > Malacostraca > Decapoda > Palaemonidae > Palaemon > Palaemon carinicauda. The sequence goes on along the minus strand of NC_090766.1, from coordinate 61,087,234 downwards.
TCCAATATTAAACTTAGCCGGTGATCATATAAGCTGATTCACACCCAGGGGGGTGGGTAGAGACCAGCATTACTTGTTTACATTATTAAGAGCTAAGTATTTTGTATTTCATTTTAGCAGTTATTCAAAATAACAAACATAAAATAAATAAGTACCTGGTAAGGAAGTCGACTTGAACAATTACTCTGCCTTTTTAAGTACGTCTTCCTTACTGAGCCTAGCGATCCTCATAGGATGCTGAGCGACTCCTAGGAGCTGAAGTATCAAGGGTTGCAACCCATACTAAAGGACCTCATCAAAACCTCTAATCTAGGCGCTTCTCAAGAAAAGAATTTGACCATCCGCCAAATCAACCAGGATGCGAAAGGCTTCTTAGCCTTCCGGACAACCCAAAAACAACAATAAAAAACATTTCAAGAGAAAGATTAAAAAAGGTTATGGAATTAGGGGAATGTAGTGGTTGAGCCCTCACCCACTACTGCACTCGCTGCTACGAATGGTCCCAGGGTGTAGCAGTTCTCGTAAAGAAACTGGACATCTTTAAGATAAAAAGACGCGAACACTGACTTGCTTCTCCAATAGGTTGCGTCCATTATACTCTGCAGAGATCTGTTTTGTTTGAAGGCCACTGAAGTTGTGACAGCTCTAACTTCATGTGTCCTTACCTTCAGCAAAGCATGGTCTTCCTCATTCAGATGGGAATGAGCTTCTCGTATCAACAGTCTAATATAATAGGAAACTGCATTCTTCGACATAGGTAAAGAAGGTTTCTTAATAGCACACCATAAAGCTTCTGACTGTCCTCGTAAAGGTTTAGTTCGTTTCAAATAGAACTTAAGAGCTCTAACAGGGCACAAGACTCTTTCTATTTCATTTCCAACCAAGTTAGAAAGGCTTGGAATATCGAACGATTTGGGCCAAGGACGAGAAGGTAGTTCGTTTTTGGCTAGAAAACCAAGCTGCAAAGAACATGTAGCCGTTTCAGATGAAAATCCGATGTTCCTGCTGAAGGCGTGTATCTCACTGACTCTTTTAGCTGTAGCTAAGCAGACGAGGAAAAGAGTCTTTAAAGTGAGATCTTTAAAGGAGGCTGATTGTAGTGGCTCGAACTTTTCTGACATAAGGAATCTTAGTACCACGTCTAAATTCCAACCTGGTGTGGCCAAACGACGCTCCTTCGAGGTCTCAAAAGACTTAAGGAGGTCCTGTAGATCTTTGTTGTTGGAAAGATCTAAGCCTCTGTGACGGAAGACTGCTGCCAACATGCTTCTGTAACCCTTGATCGTGGGAGCTGAAAGAGATCTTTCCTTCCTCAGGTATAAAAGGAAGTCAGCTATTTGAGTTACAGAGGTACTGGTTGAGGATACTGATACTGACTTGCACCAGCTTCGGAAGACTTCCCACTTCGACTGGTAGACTCTAAGAGTGGATGTCCTCCTTGCTCTAGCAATCGCCCTGGCTGCCTCCTTCGAAAAGCCTCTAGCTCTCGAGAGTCTGAAGGCAGTCAGACGAAGAGCGTGGAGGCTTGGGTGTACCTTCTTTACGTGTGGCTGACGTAGAAGGTCCACTCTTAGTGGAAGAGTTCTGGGAACGTCCACCAGCCATTGCAGTACCTCGGTGAACCATTCTCTCGCGGGCCAGAGGGGAGCAACCAACGTCAACCTTGTCCCTTCGTGAGAGGCGAACTTCTGCAGTACCTTGTTGACAATCTTGAACGGGGGGAATGCATAAAGGTCTAAATGGGACCAATCCAGTAGGAAGGCATCTATATGAACTGCTGCTGGGTCCGGGATCGGCGAGCAATAATTTGGGAGCCTCTTGGTCATTGAGGTTGCAAAGAGATCTATGGTAGGTTGACCCCATGTGGCCCAAAGTCTCTTGCATACATTCTTGTGAAGGGTCCATTCTGTTGGGATGATTTGACCCTTCCGACTGAGGCGGTCCGCCATGACATTCATGTTGCCTTGAATGAACCTCGTTACTAGAGACAGGTTTAGATCTCTTGACCAGGTGAGGAGGTCCCTTGCGATCTCGTACAACTTCATCGAATGGGTCCCTCCTTGCTTGGAGATGTACGCCAAGGCCGTGGTGTTGACGGAGTTCACCTCCACCACCTTGCCTAGCAGGAGGGACTTGAAGCTTTTCAAGGCCAGATGAACTGCCAGTAGCTCCTTGCAGTTGATATGTAACACTCTTTGCTCCGAGTTCCAGGTGCCCGAGCATTCCCGACCGTCTAACGTCGCACCCCAGCCCGTGTCCGATGCGTCCGAGAAGAGAACGTGGTTGGGGGTCTGAACAGTCAGGGGCAGACCCTCTCTGAGGTTGATGTTGTGCTTCCACCAGGTCAGTGATGACTTCATCTTCTCGGAAATAGGGATCGAGACCGCTTCTAGCGTCTTGTCCTTTCTCCAGTGAACAGCCAGGTGAAATTGAAGGGGACGGAGGTGCAGTCTCCCTAACGCAATGAACTGGTCCAGTGATGAAAGCGTCCCTATCAGACTCATCCACTGTCTGACTGAACATCGGTCCTTCATTAGCATGTTCTGGATGCATCCTTGGGCTTGACTTATTCTGGGGGCCGACGGAAAAGCCCGAAAAGCTTGACTGTGAATCTCCATCCCTAGGTACACTATAGTTTGGGATGGGACCAGTTGGGACTTTTCCATATTGACCAGGAGACCCAATTCCTTGGTCAGATCTAGAGTCCACTTTAGATTCTCCAGACAGCGACGACTGGATGAAGCTCTTAAAAGCCAGTCGTCCAAATAGAGGGAGGCTCTGATGTCTGCTAAATGCAGGAATTTGGCAATATTCCTCATCAGTTTCGTAAAGACAAGAGGCGCCGTGCTTAGGCCAAAGCACAGGGCTTGAAATTGGTAGACAACCTTCCCGTAAACGAACCTTAGAAAAGGTTGGGAATCTGGGTGGATGGGGACGTGAAAGTAAGCGTCCTTGAGGTCTAAAGAGACCATCCAGTCTTCCTTCCTGACCGCTGCTAGAACAGACTTTGTCGTCTCCATGGCGAACGTCTGCTTGGTGACAAAGACATTCAGAGCACTGACGTCTAGCACCGGTCTCCACCCTCCTGTCTTCTTTACCACTAAGAAGAGACGGTTGTAGAAGCCCGGGGATTGATGGTCCCGGACTTTGACTACCGCTCCCTTTTCTAGTAAGAGAGACACCTCTTGCTTCAAAGCTAGTCTCTTGTCCTCCTCTCTGTACCTGGGAGAGAGGTCGATGGGAGTCGTTGCTAGAGGGGGCTTGCGCAAGAATGGGATCTTGTACCCTTCTCTGAGCAACTTCACAGATTGTGCATCTGCGCCCCTGTTCTCCCAGGCCTGCCAGTAGTTCTTGAGTCTGGCTCCCACTGCTGTCTGAAGAAGGTGGCAGTCAGACTCTGCCTCTAAAGGACTTGGTACCTTTCTTCTTGCTCCCACGTTTCCCTTCGGCACGAGCACCTCCTCTGCTGGAGGCTCTGCCACGAAAGGGCGGAATGAATCTTGACGCTGGAGTATCCATCCTGGGTCTAGACACGGAAGGCAAAGGGGTGGCTTTGCGTGCAGATGACGCAACTAGGTCATGCGTGTCTTTTTGAATCAAGGAGGCAGCAATCTCCTTGATCAACTCCTCTGGGAAAAGGCACTTCGAGAGAGGAGCAAACATCAGCTCTGACTTCTGACATTGAGTTACTCCGGCTGACAAGAAGGAGCAAAGGTTTTCTCGTTTCTTGAGGACCCCGGAAACGAACGAAGCCGCAAGTTCACTGGAACCATCCCGTATGGCCTTGTCCATGCAGGACATAATGAGCATGGAAGTTTCCTTGTCAGAAGGGGAGGTCTTCCTGCTCAACGCTCCCAAACACCAATCCAAAAAGTTAAACACTTCGAATGCTCTGAACACTCCTATCATCAGATGATCTAAATCTGAAGGAGTCCAACAAATCTTGGAGCGTCTCATGGCCACCCTGCGGGGAGAGTCTACTAGACTTGAGAAGTCGCCCTGGGCAGAGGCAGGAACTCCCAAGCCGAGAACTTCTCCCGTGGCATACCAGACGCTCGATCTGGAAGCGAGTTTCGCAGGGGGGAACAAGAATGCTGTCTTCCCCAAGTGCTTTTTGGACTGCATCCAATCACCCAACACCCTTAAAGCTCTCTTGGACGAGCGGGCGAGGACGAGCTTCGTAAAGGCAGGCGCGGATGACTGCGTGCCTAAAGCGAACTCAGATGGAGGTGAGCGTGGGGCCGCAGAAACAAACTGGTCGGGATACAAATCCTTGAACAGTGCAAGTACTTTTCTTAAGTCCAAGGATGGAGGCGTGGTCTTGGGTTCGTCGATGTCCGTGTGCGGGTCGTCAAGGTGTGCAGCGTCGTCATCATCAGAGAGTTCATCGTCTGAATGCTGAAGAGGAAGCGGCAAAGGAGTAGGCATTGGCTGGTCAGCTGAGTCCGGCAGCACGGGTGCATGCGTGACTGCACTGGACGCAACGTCATGGAACTGTTGGTCAGTCTGAGAGCAGGCAACAACCATAGCTGCGCGGGGGCGCAAAGCGTCTACTCCCGACTGTCTAGTCTGCTGTGGGCGAGTAGGGGTAACCACAGTGTGTTGCGGAGGTTGACGCACCGCGTCAAAACAAAACAACTTAGGTTGTTGTTGTTGTAACTCGCGAACGTCAACGGAGGGTTCCGTGCGTCGGCGAACGTCAACGGAGGGTTCCGTGCGTCGGCGAACGTCAACATGCGGCTGGCAGGGTACAGTGCGCATGGGTGGCGGGACTCTCACAGCTGGAGTGCGGGAGAAGGTAGCCTCAGCGTCAACTGGACGCACAACCGTGGTTGGTTGTAGGCTAACGGGTGCAGCGTCAACCTTCTCCGCACGAAAGTCCTGCATTAAAGATGACAACTGTGTCTGCATGGTCTGCAGCAAAGCCCACTTAGGGTCTACAGTAGCAGGTGCGGCAACAGACGGTGTTACTGCCTGTTGCGGTACCGCTTTGCCTCTCTTAGGAGGCGTGCAGTCATCGGAAGACTGCAGCGAGTCCGAACTGACCCAGTGGCTACAACTGGGCCGTTGGACTTGCGCGGAAGGGACCTTGCGTTTGAGAGGTCGTGAGACCTTGGTCCATTGTTTCTTCCTAGAAACATCTTCCGCAGACGAGGAATAAATGGGCTCTCTCGTCTTCTTGTGGGTGGGGCGATCTTGGCAAGATACGTCCGAAACCACGGAGGGAACGTCTGTCCGCTGATTAAAGCCTGTCGAACCCTTTGGTCGTACGACATTGCTTCTCCCCTGGGCTTGGGAGCTTGCAAGAGGTCCCGGACTGGGAGGACGACAGGCACGAACAGACGCACCCTCAAGCGCAACACTTTTCACAACACTTCCACTCACTTGGTCACTACCCACTGCACTCTTACCCTTCAACTCCCTGACGTCTGCCATGAGTTGGTCACGGTCACTCGCCAATGACTCGACTCTCTCACCCAGAGCCTGGATGGCACGCATCATATCTGCCATCGAAGGTTGTTGAGTGCTAGAAGGGGGATCAGGAGCAACCACTACAGGGGAAGGAATAGGTTGTGGGGCATGGGGAGAGGAAAAATCAACTGAGTGAGATGAACTCCTCCTGACTCTATCTCTCTCTAGCCTACGTGAATATTTCAGGAATTCGTTAAAATCGAATTCCGAAAGCCCAACGCATTCCTCACATCGATCTTCCAATTGACAGGTTTTACCCCGACAATTGGAACATACAGTGTGCGGATCGATAGAGGCCTTCGGAAGACGCCTTGAGCAGTCCCTAGCACTACACTTTCTGTATTTAGGGACTTGAGAAGGGTCAGCCATCTTGAATTAGTCAAAAGGGGAATTCAAAATCTATCCAAGTCGTCAACAAATAATCCAAAATTCAATCAAAGAATGCAAGGAAGTATTGAAGATAACCTCTGCAAAGCGAAAGCTAATAACTAGAAATGAGTACTTCACCAAAATCTGTGAAAATCAATCCAGTAAGCAACAGCGTATTTAGTAGGTCTTGCCGGTGGCACGACAGAGAGAAAATTGGTTCTGTGTTTACATAGAGTACTTGAGTACCTGCTTGACAGATGGCGCTGTTGATGTACACCCCCACCTGTATAGCGATCGCTGGCGTATTTTGTCCTTAGGTTTTTCTGTCGGGCAGCAGAGCTGACAGTTTATATGATCACCGGCTAAGTTTAATATTGGAAAAATAATAATAATAATAATAATAATAATAATAACAATAATGATAATCTTGTCTACTTCCAAAACAAGAACCAAAATTGGGAAAAAAAGCCTATGAATGTTTCTGTCTCTTAAACACTGTCCCTGCCATTGAGGCACAATTTTATCAATATAACTCAGATAATCCAAACTCAAATCCTGATGGCCTGCAATTTTTTCTCTTCTATAACACTAGCAATAATGCCTACTATAGAAGCTGCAAGGAAGAGTATTTCAATAACACTTCCTACTTTACTACTATTAAACAGCATCTTTATTTAGTAAACCAGGCTAGCAAACCCAGCATTTATTATTTTTGTCTATCACATTGATAGTTAAAGATTAGGAAACTAATTTGTAAAAGAGAACCAGAATTACCTGTCTTCCTTTGCATTTGAGATAACAATGTATTGATTCCATCCAAATTGAAATGGGTCTCTGAAGACTTGGAAGAATACGAGGCATCAAAGCTTATCTTAAGCAACCTATCCGGATAGTTTTCAGCAATAAGTTTTCATAAGGCTTGAAAGGTAGATAACTCATCATACTTGGACTCCTCCTTTGTTTTCCATCCTTATCTTTTTATTCAGAATGATGAAACAAGACATTACTTTATGGTTTTCCAGTTTGTTTACACCTTTGCAAGGGAGCTGCTGCACATTTATTTTCTAAGGGACTCATTTTAGCAGTTAGAATTACCACATGATGAGATAATGGCTGTGCTTGCAAGTGAATGATGTGCACTGCTGGATAAAACATGATACCACTGATCAGCTTTAGCCAAAACTTTATTAGAAACACTTTGTACTAAGGTAATCATACCATATGCCGAGCCATCCACATATGAACTGAGAAGTTAATTTATAACACTTACTTCAGCGAGTGGAGGGATATTATTATTATTATTATTACTATCCAAGCTACAACCCTAGTTGGAAAAGCAAGATGCTATAAGCCCAGGGGCTCCAACAGGGAAAAATAGCCCAGTGAGGAAAGGAAATAAGGAAATAAATAAATGAAGAGAACAAATTAACAATAAATCATTCTAAAATAAGAAACAACGTCAAAACAGACATGTCATATAATAAACTATCAACAACATCAAAAACAAATATGTCATAAATAAACTATAAAAAGACTATGTCTGCCTGGTCAACAAAAAAGCATTTGCTCCAACTTTGAACTTTTGAAGTTCTACTGATTCAACCACCCGATTAGGAAGATCATTCCACAACTTGGTCACAGCTGGAATAAAACTTCTAGAGTACTGCGTAGTATTGAGCCTCGTGATGGAGAAGGCCTGGCTATTAGAATTAACTGCCTGCCTAGTATTACGAACAGGATAGAATTGTCCAGGGAGATCTGAATGTAAAGGATGGTCAGAGTTGTGAAAAATCTTATGCAACATACATAATGAACTAATTGAACGACGGTGCCAGAGATTAATATCTAGATCAGGAATAAGAAATTTAATAGACCGTAAGTTTCTGTCCAACAAATTAAGATGAGAATCAGCAGCTGAAGACCAGACAGGAGAACAATACTCAAAACAAGGTAGAATGAAAGAATTAAAACACTTCTTCAGAATAGATTGATCACCGAAAATCTTGAAAGACTTTCTCAATAAGCCTATTTTTTGTGAAATTGAAGAAGACACAGACCGTATATGTTTCTCAAAAGTAAATTTACTGTCGAGAATCACACCTAAAATTTTGAAAGAGTCATACATATTTAAAGAAACATTATCAATACTGAGATCCGGATGTTGAGGAACCACCGTCCTTGACCTACTTACAATCATACTTTGAGTTTTGTTAGGATTCAACTTCATACCCCATAATTTGCACCATGCACTAATTCTAGCTAAATCTCTATTAAGGGATTCACCAACCCTAGATCTACATTCAGGGGATGGAATTGATGCAAAGAGAGTAGCATCATCTGCATATGCAACAAGCTTGTTTTCTAGGCCAAACCACATGTCATGTGTATATAGTATGAAAAGTAATGGGCCAAGAACACTACCCTGTGGAACACCAGATATCACATTCCTATAATCACTATGGTGCCCATCAACAACAACTCTTTGAGATCTATTACTTAAAAAATCAATAATAATGCTAAGAAACGACCCACCCACTCCCAACTGTTTCAGTTTGAAAACAAGAGCCTCATGATTAACACGGTCAAAGGCAGCACTAAAATCAAGGCCAATCATACGAACTTCCCGACCACAATCAAGGGATTTCTGTACAGCATTGGAGATTGTAAGAAGGGCATCACATGCTCCAAGGCCTTTACGAAAACCAAATTGCAAACTAGGGAGTAGATGATTACCTTCAGCAAACCTATTAAGACGTTTTGCCAGAAGACGTTCAAAAACTTTAGATAATATGTTATTTTTATTAGTAAAATAAATTTTTGAATATACTTACCCGATAATCATGTAGCTGTCAACTCCGTTGCCCGACAGAATTCTATGGAGGGATACGCCAGCTATCACAATACTAGAAGGGGGTGTACTTACCAGCGCCACCTGTGGCCAGGTACTCAAGTACTTCTTGTTGACACCTCCTCAATTATTCCTCGGTCCACTGGTTCTCTATGGGGAGGAAGGGAGGGTCGATTAAATCATGATTATCGGGTAAGTATATTCAAAAATTTATTTTACTAATAAAAATAACATTTTTCAATATTAAACTTACCCGATAATCATGTAGCTGATTCACACCCAGGGGGGTGGGTGAAAAACCAGTGTACAAGACTAAAGGATAGCTAAGTATCCCGTATTTCATATAATCAGTTATCCACAATAACAATGAAATAATAAGTACCTGGTAAGGAAGTCGACTTGAACCGTTACTCTGCCTTTAATAAGATCGTCTTCCTTACTGAGCGCAGCGTTCCTCTTGGGAGGCTGAATCAACTCAAAGGTGCTAAAGTATACAGGGCTGCAACCCATACTAAAGGACCTCATCACAACCTTTAACCTCGGCGCTTCTCAAGAAAGAATTGACCACCCGCCAAATCAACAAGGATGTGGAAGGCTTCTTAGCCGACCGTACAACCCATAAAAAGTATTCAAGAGAAAGGTTAAAAGGTTATGGGATTATGGGAATGTAGTGGCTGAGCCCTCGCCTACTACTGCATTCGTTGCCACGAATGGTCCCAGGGTGTAGCAGTACTCGTAAAGAGACTGGACATCTTTGAGATAGAATGATGCGAACACTGACTTGCTTCTCCAATAGGTTGCATCCATAACACTCTGCAGAGAATGGTTCTGTTTGAAGGCCACTGAAGTAGCCACAGCTCCCACTTCATGTGTCCTTACTTTCAGCAAAGCAAGGTCTTCTTCCTTCAGATGAGAATGTGTTTCTCTAATCAGAAGCCTGAATAGTAAGAAACTGAGTTCTTAGAACTTGGAAAAGAAGGTTTCTTGATAGCACACTATAAGGCTTCTGATTGTCCTTGTAAAGGTTAAGACCTTTTTAGATAGTACCTAAGAGCTCTAACTGGGCAAAGTACTCTCTTCAGATCATTCCCCACCAAGTTGGACAGGCTTGGGATCTCGAACGACTTAGGCCAAGGACGTGAAGGAAGCTCGTTTAGCAAAAACCGAGCTGCAAGGAACATGTAGCCGTTTCAGATGTGAAAACAATGATCCTGCTGAAGGCGTGGATCTCACTTACTCTTTTAGCTGTTGTCAAGCACACGAGGAAAAGAGTTTTTAATGTGAGGTCCTAAAAAGAGGCTGATAGGAGAGGTTCAAATCTTGATGACATAAGGAACCTTAGGACCACGTCTAGATTCCAGCCTGGAGTGGACAACCGACGTTCCTTTGAGGTCTCAAAAGACCTAGGGAGGTCCTGTAGATCTTTGTTGGTGGAAAGATCCAAGCCTCTGTGGCGGAAAACCGCTGCCAACATACTTCTGTAACCCTTGATCGTAGGAGCTGAAAGGGATCTTACTTTCCTTAGATATAACAGGAAGTCAGCAATCTGGGTTACAGTGGTACTGGTTGAGGAAACTGTATTGGTCTTGTACCAGCTACGGAAGACTTCCCCTTGAGACTGATAGATTCTGAGAGTGGATGTTCTCCTTGCTTTGGCAATCGCTCTGGCTGCCTCCTTCGAAAAGCCCCTAGCTCTTGAGAGTCTTTCGAAAGTCTGAAGGCAGTCAGACGAAGAGCGTGGAGGATTGGGTGTACCTTCTTTACGTGAGGTAGACTTAGAAGGTTCACTCCTAGAGGAAGAGTCCTGGGAATGTCGACCAGCCATTGCAGTACCTCTAAGAACCATTCTCTCGCGGACCAGAGCGGAGCCAACCAACGTCAGCCGTGTCCCTTTGTGAGAGGAGAACTTCTGAAGTACCCTGTTGACAATCTTGAACGGCGGGAATGCATACAGGTCGAGATGGAACCAATCCAGCAGAAAAGCATCCACGTGAACTGCTGCTGGGTCTGGAATCGGAGAACAATACAACAGGAGTCTCTAGGTTATCGAGGTAGTGAACAGATCTATGGTTGGCTGACCCCACAGGGCCCAAAGTCTGTTGCAAACATTCTTGAGAAGGGTCCACTCTGTGGGGATGACCTGACCCTTCCGTCTGAGGTGATCTGCCATGACATTCATACCGCCCTGAATGAACCTCGTTACCAGTTAGCTTTCGATCTTTAGACCAGATGAGTAGGTCCCTTGCGATCTAGAACAACTTCCACGAAAGAGTCCCTCCCTGCTTGAGGATGTAAGCCAGGGCTGTGGTGTTGTCAGAGTCCACCTCCACCACTTTGTTAAGCTGGAGGGACTTGAAGTTTATCAAGGCCAGAATAACCGCCAACAACTCCTTGCAATTGATGTGAAGTGTCCTTTGCTCCTGATTCCATGTTCCCGAGCATTCTTGTCCGTCCAAAGTCGCACCCCAGCCCGTGTCTGATGCGTCCGAGAGGAGACGGCGGTCGTGTTTCTGAACAGCCAAAGGTAGACTTCCTTGAGAAGAAAGCTGTTCTTACACCACGCGAGAGAAGACCTCCTCTCTTCGGAAACAGGAACTGAGACCGTCTCTAGCGTCATGTCCTTTATCCAGTGAGCAGCTAGATGATACTGAAGGGGGGGGGAGGTGGAGTCTCCCTAACACGATGAACAGGGCCAGCGATGAAAGTGTCCCTGTTAGACTCATCCACTACCTGACTGAGCATCGGTTCCTTCTCAGCATGCTCTGGATGCATTCTAGGGCTTGGAAGATCCTTGGGGCCGACGGAAAAGTCCGAAAAGCTCGACTCTGAAGATCCATACCCAAGGAGACAATGGTCTGGGATGGAACGAGCTGAGACTCCTCAAAATTGACCAGGAGGCCCAGTTCCTTGGTCAGATCCATAGTCCATTTGAAAATCTCCAGACAGCGACGACTTGTGGGAGCTCTTAAAAGCCAGTCGTCTGACGGAGCCGGACACAAGATCATGGTACTGCTGCACAGTCTGTGAACTGTCAATCATGGGCAAGCGAGGAAGTACAGTGACAACCCGAATCTGTCTAGACTGTCTGGGTCGTACAGACAACTCCTTATCGGGTTGCTGAGGTTGCCGCACTGCGTCACAACAAGTCACTTCTGTTGGTTGTTGAACGTCTTCCCCGTGACACATTGACTCCGTAAACAAAAAATCCTCTAACAAGGACTAAGCTTGGACTGCATGTCTTGCAACACAGCTCAAGGTCTATGGGAGCAGGTGTGGTAACAGACGGGATTAGCGACTGAAGTGGAACCATTACCTTCCCTGGAAGCATGTCACGCTTAAATAAAAGTCCATAGGAGGCTATGCAGCTAAAGGCTCCCTCCAAATGACAGAGTCCTCAAGGGAATATCAGAAGGAGGGAGAAAAGAACTTTCTCATCTACAGGGACCTTATCCTAGAAAAGCTAAGTTCTCTCAGTGAGGGTTCACTGGTGCAAAAGCAGCAGACTAGAAGGCAACGTTATGAAACTGCTTGACAGTCTAGTGAGTTGGCAACAACCAAAGATGTGTGACTGAGAAGCATGCGGTAAGGAATGCAGAGCATGTTGTATGCAGAGTATGCTGTATGCAGAGCATGCTGAATGTAGAGCATGTTGTATGCAGAGCATGCTGAATGCAGAGCATGCTGTATGCAGAGCATGTTGTATGCATAGCATGCTGAATGCAGAGCATGTTGTATGCATAGCATGCTGAATGCAGAGCATGATGTATGCAGAGCATGTTGTATGCAGAGCATGCTGTATGCAGAGCATGCTGTATGTAGAGCATGTTGTATGCAGAGCATGCTGAATGCAGAGCATGCTGTATGCAGAGCATGTAGTATGCAGAGCATGCTGTAAGCAGAGCATGCTGTATGTAGAGCATGCTGTAAGCAGAGCATGCTGTATGTAGAGCATGCTGTAAGGTAAGCAGAGCGTGTGCATGGCGTTTAACATTTCCCAGAAATTCCATGACCAGTGCTAGAGTGCTTTATGCATGCTTGCATGGGGTTTAAATATCAACATAATATTTACCTTACATTCATAACTCATGATTCATATTTTTTGCCATATTCTGCGATATTGTTAAAAATATATTGCAAGGAATACAAATATATTTTTATAAGTAATACAAATAACCTCCATTATCATAAGGTTTGAAAATGGAGGTAAGGTATGCTGAACAGCAGAGTCAGAACGAGCTGGAACAACAATAGTTGTGGTTTCCTCTTCAAGACTCTGTTGAGGGAACACCTGAGGCTCAGTCTGCAAAGGCTGATCAAAGGAAGTAGCAGAAGGTAGGCGCATGGGTGGAGGAGGCTGACTCCTGGCATGAGTGGCTGAACCAAAGGGTTGCGCTTGCTGAGCGGTTGGCGGAAGCGGAGTAGCAAGTTCCTGTTCCTGTGGTGTGAGCGGAGCGCGATGAGGTAGAGGCTGCGCAGAACAAGGTAAATGTCTCGCAAGCTGAGGCTCCTGAGGCGCAAGGCTAAGGTGTAGTGGTGCTTGCCTTGTGGAGGGTTGAGCTCGCTGCAGCGAGAGCTGAGGAGACTGACTCAAGGACGGGAGAGGTTGTTGTACCTCAACCGAGTGTTGCATCACTGGTGGAGCAGCAAGTGGAGGCGGAGGAAGAGAGGTATAATCCTCCTGATCCCATTGTAAAGGTTGCCTTAAAGAAGGCGGAGGCTGAGCACCACTGGGAACAGCCAACTCAGAACGTGGCTCAACATCGTACGCCTGGCAGGTGGTACTGCGATCAGGCGGAGCGAGCGCAGGCGGAGGGAGTGTAGGCGGAGGCGGAGGCGCAACACTCTCAGCCCGACACTCACGCATCAAGACCGAAAGTTGTGACTGCATGGACTGCAGTAGAGTCAACTTGGGGTCGGCAGACACTAAGGTCTGCTGAGGTAAAGCCTTAACAGCAGAGATCTGTTGCGGCAGAACCTTACTCCTCTTAGGCGGAGTGCATTCAACTGATGACTGAGGAGAGTCAGAGCTAACCCAATGACTGCATCCGGGTTGTTGAACTCTAACTTCGTACGTCTGGCATAGGTCTGGACTTTATGTTTAAGAGGTCTTGAGACCTGAGACCAGCGTTTTCTCCCCTAAATTTCTTCTGCAGACGAGCAAAATAAGGGCTCAATCGTCTGCGGGTGGGAGTGACGGTCTCGGTAAGACACGCCCACAACCACCGAGGATACTTCTGTGCGCCGATCAAGGCCTGCTGAACCCTTTTGTCCTTCGACATTGCTTCTCCCCTGGGCTTGGGAGCTTGCAAGAGGTCCCGGACTGGGAGAACGACTGGCGCGCACAGAAGTACCCTCACGCACAACACTGACACACTTTGCGCTAATCACTTATCACTTTGATTTTCTGTTTGCACTTATTTCACTGAACTCGAAACTTTAAGTGGTTTGTACCTGAAACACGCAATTCTATCCTTTCTCAAAAGTTAGTAATTGCGAAAACAGAATTACAATGTAACAGAAAAATCTAATGAAAGATAAATAATTCAGTGGCTGGAAAGAGACTAAACACTAGATCACTCTAGAAACGTTTACTTTCTTCCCCTAAAGAGACTAGGGAGAAAAACGATAACAACGTTACTCGTACGCCTGGCAGGCTTGAATGAAACGTTTATCCTCCTCTTTCTCCCTCCGTCTCTATCTCTCTCTCTCTCTCTCTCTCTCTTGACTTAGAACCTGAGAGAAGAGCCCAATCATATATATCGTTAAAACATATTATTGTTAAAGGAAAAAACTGAAATATTTCCCAAAATGAAAAGTTCCTTTATTAGGATTAAAACCATTAAGTTAAGAAAGAATGAACAAAACGCTAGACACGGTTACTCTTACTGCAATGTGAAACCGTGAAAATTCTTTCTCTATCGTAACGATAGAGTGCAAGTTGAACGTTCTGAACGTCAACAACTGCAGAGACAAAACAAAACGTTAGTTCAACTTTGAAAACAGTACTAGACTATCAAAGAAATTCTTTCAAAGACATTAAAATAGCATAATATGTTAACAGGTAAAACCGAAATGACGGGCTCAATGTTAATTAACTTCGGTACCAAGAAAAGACCGCCTACTATTAGGAAGGTCGAATATAAACAAATATAAAAATTAATTTTAATAAGTTTATAAAAAAAGGAAGTTAATCGAAGAGGCCTATAAGAGGCGGAGAGATATAAAATAAATCTATAACTTTTGTTAAGCAAAATTAAGAAAGAGAGTCTATACTCTCTTAGACACCAACACTTCCGTCTAAGGGAAGGGTCGGCCATTTAAAGGTGAAAGAGAGTTCATACTCTCTTCGTCACCATAATTAATCAAATTAATTCCAAAAGCTAACTAAGCTAATATAGAAGTTTCCAGTAAAATGACAGCCGAAATCAAAGAGAAATACTTCACCAAAGTCGTGAAAATACTCCAAGAACAAAAGCGTATCCCAGAACGTCTTGCCGGAAGCACGACAGAGGAATAATTGAGGAGGTGTCAACAAGAAGTACTTGAGTACCTGGCCACAGGTGGCGCTGGTAAGTACACCCCCTTCTAGTATTGTGATAGCTGGCGTATCCCTCCATAGAATTCTGTCGGGCAACGGAGTTGACAGCTACATGATTATCGGGTAAGTTTAATATTGAAAAATGGGAGTTATGGAAATTGGGCGGTAATCAGTGGGACTTGAGCTACCACAAACACATTTACATAGAGGAGTAACATTACCAATTCTCCAACTAGTGCTAAAAGCTCCTCTTCTTGCTAACTTGCGCAAAATAACAGATAACTTTGGAGCTAAGAAATCTGCTGTCTTTATAAAAAACAAAGGAAAAATACCATTTGGGTCTACACCTCCATAAGCATCAAGGTCCATCAACAGAGCTTTAATCTCACGAGATCGAAAAGCTAAACTAGTTAGTTTAGCCTCAGGAAAACAGGAATGAGGAAGTTCAAGTTTTTCATTACTCTGTTTACTGTCAAAAACATCAGCCAAAAGTGTTGCCTTTTCCTTTGGACAGTGAGTGACTGAGCCATCTGGTTTAAGTAAAGGAGGAACTGTTGCATCTACACCAAAGAGTGCAGATTTAAGGGTAGACCACCATTTATGTTCCTGAGTTGTACCAGAAAGTGTTTCTTTTATGGTTAAATTGTACTCCTTTTCAGTTGAGGCATAAACTCTCTGAGCAAAAGCTCGAAGCCGAGTATAGTTGTTCCAGGTCAAATCTGATCTGTTACCCTTCCAAAGTTGATAGGCCTCCTGCTTCTCCAAAAAAGCACGTCTACAATCATTATTGAACCACGGTTTGTCCTTCACTCGGTACCTTAGCATACGAGAAGAGATACGCCTATCAATTATGTTGACTAGATTCTCATTCAAAGGGACAACAGGATCTACACTATTATATAATTGTGACCAATTCAAGCACAAAAGATCATGTAAAATCCCATTCCAGTCTGCTTGGGATTTCATATAAATTTTACAAGAATATGATATATCAGGGACAGGCTGCTCAGTCTTCACTAATAATGAAATCAAGGCATGATCAGATGTCCCGACTGTATTAGGATCGAGGCTACCAACTCCGTCTTCTGTCTCGCAACCTAATTATCCAAAAGTGACTAGAGTTATAGGAATGTGAGGGTTTTGCAGAGAATAGTCTAAAGTAAATAAAGAATTTGAGGTTCTATGGAAGGATTTTGCATTTGTAATGTGCTGTGTACCATAATAACCCTAACTGAATAGAACAATATTATCTCTAGAACTGACTGGACAAGACACTTAAGGGTTAGCAATTAGGCAGGTAAGATCTGAATTACGACCTTTAAGTGAAGATTTACTAGCCTTCTGATATTTCACAAAAGAAGCTAAAAGAGTTGAGACTTTTTGAAGGTCATCACAGTCAAATGTTAATTTAATTACTGTACTATATTGGAGTACAGAGCAAGAGTATCATTATCGCCCTTCTCCCCACTATAATAAACTAGCCTAGTCTTCCCTGAATTTCTGCATGATTTAATAG
Organism: Palaemon carinicauda; assembly: GCF_036898095.1. Classification (NCBI taxonomy): domain Eukaryota; kingdom Metazoa; phylum Arthropoda; class Malacostraca; order Decapoda; family Palaemonidae; genus Palaemon; species Palaemon carinicauda. Next base: position 61,070,491 of record NC_090766.1, on the reverse strand, counting down.
AAAGTTTCCTTTTGTACTTTACTTGGAAATTTTAATTTGGCCGGCAACCATATAAACAAATTTTCCATGAGAGGAAAAGCGAGGACTTTGCATTCCTCACAACAGTTATTTAAATCATAAAGAGAATGTGGATGATTATCGCCCAGAATCAATTCCCTTGATCAATCAACGTAGTAGTTACTAGCAAATCAAGAAGACATCTTAAGACAAACTAAAAAGCCTAAATTAAACAATCTGGAGTTTGGGCTGTTGAGAGACCGAATGGAATACAGAGACTACAAAGACGACAGTTCGGGGGCATACCCAAGCATCGGTTTTTACCATTATTCATTGGATCATCTCATTATTTTACTAGACACGTAAGTATTAAAAGTAAAGAAATTGGAAATTTTTTTTAGTATTAGAGGTAAATGCTGATAAAACCAAAATTCCTGAGAGAAATAATATGAACAATTAATAATGAAGAAACATTTCCTGTACAGTACAGAACTTGGCGACTAAAAATATACAGTATATACTTACAACCATACCAAGACCAGTTGTGAAAGTTCCTGGATGCTTAATTACACAATCACCAGTCTTGAGCATGCATTTGACCTTTCCACAATGTGCACACTGCGGTAAACGCTGAACGGACTGGCAAAAATAGCAAAACGCTCTATTCTTCTGTCGTCTCTGACACCTGTCACATTCCTGAAAAATGAGAACCAAAGGTGAAACGATAGTAATATAATAGAACAAGTTCATATCAATAAGCATGAAAATGGAAAGAATTTAGGGCAATAAATATAATTTTATCATGTCTCATATTTATGTAATTCTTTACAAATGCAGTAGATTATTTCTGATACAATGTACTTACATAATTAAATAATGAGCTATACTGTACCTTTTATATAATTATTTTTTCAAACAGTGTTTTTCTTAAACCAAGTATTAGTCACAAACCTTTATGTAATGGGTAATATGGGGCACTTTAATACACTGCTTGCTCCTTTGCCTAAGCCAATCCTAACCATACAGCCTTTTAAATAAGTTTAGCCTGTGCTACCATATCATCGAGTAAATCCAGACTACACTTAACCAAACTAATTGGTACTATATTTGAGCCCTCGGAGGAAGGCCAATGTGCTCCGGTCATATGGAGACGGACGTGGAAACCGACAAACCTTACCTTTAAGGAAGGACCCTCCAAAATCAGACCTTTGTTCTCTGGTCTTGGGTAGTGCCATATTCTCTGTGCTATAACCTTCCACTGTCTTGGATTAGAGTTCTCTTGCTTGAAGGTACACTCAGGCATGCTGTTCTATCTTATTTCTCTTCCTCTTATTTTTTTTTTCATGTTTATAGTTTATATGTGAACGATCTAATTTAATGTTGGTAATGTTCTTGAAATATTTTATTTAGTTTGCTTTTCTTTTTTGATAGTTTATCCATTTCCTTGTTTTGTTACCTCACTGGGCTATTTTTCCCTGTTGGAGTCTTTGGGCTTATAGCATCTTGCTTTTCCAACTAGGGTTATAGCCTAGCTTGCAATAATAATAATGGCTGGTGGAGGGATTCTCTCTCGTAATGGGACTGGACAATTCAAGCTCCAGCCAGAGGAATCCCCCAAAGGAGAGACCAACAGGTGAATGAAGCCTTTCCTGAGGATAGGAAAAAACGACCAAAGTCTGCTGCCACATCGGCGATTCTCCCCGCAAGCAGGAAGATTACTTATCAGTGGTTGTTGGCGGGACTCTACTTTGGAAGGGAAAGTTCCAACACCTGGAGATGAATCTCCAGGCCACGCTCTCTCTTTTTCCCTCAACGAGAGTCTAGCTCAAGTTGAAGGTCGACATTGGGTGTTGTCTGAGAAACATAGCCGAACCTCGAATCTGAGTTCCCCCTCGTGCGTTAGGGAAGCTTTCCTCATCTAGAGGAGATTTAAATAACGATACTGTTCGGACTCTAACCAGAGCCCAAAGGCCGAGTGGTACAGCATGTGCACCTCCCCCCCCCCTTCTTTGATGCATATGAAGGGAACATCAAAGCCAGGGAAGGGCTGAGGAGGTCAATTCTTTGGTAGAGATTCTTGTTTGTCAACCATCTTTTCAGGTCTGTCTCCTGCCTGGATCCTGCTGAGACTAGAGAAAAAGGAGATCCCTCATGCTGCACTGGTTCTAGGGGGCTTCTGGGTCTCAAAGATCTCACCTAGAACCATAGCCTTCCCTTCCTGGGTGGTGGTACTAGCAGTTGACAGCCTATTGATGGCCCTCATGCAGGAGAGGACCTGCCAAAAGGTATATTCCGACTATCGTCTCTCTTGTTCTAAGTGAAAGTTCGGACTAGCTACCCTCGGAAGATTTTCGTCATCCATGTCCAAAAGTTCATCTACCTCCAGGCCTGCATCCAGAGCTTGGGGTAGGTCAGGGTTGTCAACTGGATCATTTGAGGGACCTGCCACAGGGGACCTCCTGTTTGCCTCTGCCAAACGGGCTTCCCTTGGATTTCCTTCACGCAGGGAAGTGTTCCTCCATGATGTTGGAAGGAGGCACTTGTGAAGGTTTAGGGACACCAGTAGCCACCAAAGCCTAAGCTGCAGGAGCCGTAGGTTTTTCCTCTGGTGAAGGTAAGGAAATTGGACGCTGGTCCGGAGTCACTACCTCAATTTCTTGAGGGTTGAAGGGGTGGACAGAGATCTCCCTGGAAGAGCCAATGTCCCTACTCATCCTAGGATGGATGAGATCAGCGTGCGGTGGAGTTAAGCCTCTCATTCTCCTCTTCTGTCTCTTAGTCATGGTTTCCCTCACCTTCACTGGAGTAAAGGGAAGGTTATCCAGATAAGGATCAGAAGGTGGAGGCACCTCATCACTAGATTGAGATGGGAAAGATTGTCTTGCCCCGTCCGGCAAATGTCTCCTTCTAAGGTCAGAACTCTTATGAGACGAACTTGAGTCAGACTCCAAAGGAATTCGAGGAGTAACCCTGACTGGAACAGTCAGGGGCTGTGGCGGTGGAGTGGCCATACCCAAAGACTTATGCAGGACAGTTAGGAAAATACTAACCAATGCAGGAAGCTCAGCACCCGTTGATAAGTCCTGGGCTTCTAGGAGCAACCCTAGAGGGAGCCTGCGTAGACATAGGAGAGAGTCTCTGTGGCAACAGGAGGTGCTCCTTTGTCAAGCGAAGAGGACAGTCCGGGATAATAGGTACAGTACGTTGGCATACCTATTAGAAGGCTCCTTAAACCTTTCTGAGAAGGGTATAGGCCTGCAGCTAGAGGTGGTAGAATCCGAAGGCATTGGTGAGCGTGTCACGGAGGAACGCGTTGGAGAGTGTCGCATGAGCGAACCCTGTGCTAAAGCACCCCAGGCAGCAAAGGGCACTGGATGTGGCTTAGCTGGATGCCTGTCTGCAGAATGTTCTGTCTCAGGATCAGGTTCAGTCTGGGATTGTTTAAGAGAAGAACGGGTTGACGAGCGACGTGCTGATGGACTGCGCGTGCTTACCTCTTCCTCTAGACCTTGATCGTGAACGCAAGATTCGCTATCGTGAACATACTGTTCGTGATTGGGAGCGTCCAGCCCTCGATCATGATCGGCATGAATGTTCCATGTGCCTAGCTCGTGAACGTGAGTGTTGGCCTCGTGATCGTGAATGTTGTCCTCGTGAAGGGAGTCGTCACGAGCGAGAATGTTGCCCTCATGAACGGGAGCTTTGTCCTCAGGAATGTGAGTGTCGTCCTCGTGACCTAAAACGCGATCGCGAGACTTTACCTTGTGAAGAGGAATGCCTCCGAGGAGAGTGTTGAGACCGTTGGTCCCATGAGCGTGAAGCTCTAGAGCAAGAACGCCTTCTGGACGAAGCGCGTTGAGTTCTTGATGACCAACGATCTGTATGATCTTCTGATTGTCGCGAAAAGATGGAGAATCTGTTCCTCGCGCGCCACTGGTGGAAGGAGCGCTGGTCTCTTGAAGATCATCTCCTGCAGGAGGCCGTTGGAGGGGCAAAGGCGAGCGATTGCCTCGTCCACGTGTGGAAGGTCCAGGAGAGGGCGACAGATGTACCTCCAAAGCATAGATGTTGCGGGCTCTGGAGTAGGATCTTTCCTGGTACCACGCTGAAGACATTGAAGAAGCTCTTCCTTCGTAAGGGGTGTAGAAACCCCTAGGGACGGCCACACCTGTAACACATCTACAAGGGAAAACGGCTCCCCGACGGCTGTAGGTGAAGTCGCTCCTCTAGGGGAAGCAACAATTCCCCCAGTGCCCCGGGGTTGCCAAGGAGTTACGCGGTGTGCGCTCCTGCTTGATTAACCCTCTTGATTAACCCTCGGAAGAGCGCGAACGAGAAGGAGCTTTAGCAAGAGGTTTGTGGGTGCGAGAAGAAGAACGCACTTTCCTCGCCCCTGAGGAAGAAAGATCGTGCTTAGCCGCCTTCTTTCTGTGCTGTCCAAACCTCTCCCATTGGGAAGCAGGCCACTCCCCACACTCTTCACAGGGCAAACCCTGCTCGCAGCAATGCCCTCTACACGAAGAACACAGAGAGTGCGGGTCATTATCCACCGAGGATATGAAGGTACCGCACGCAGCAGCCTCGCGCCCAGGACATGTCCTCATGAGGGCGATCACAAGAAGCACAACCACACCTGAAAAGAGAAAGCAAACAATTACCAAGTCAATGGCAGCCTCTGGAGGAGAGAGGACGTCCGCTCTCTACAGGCGAAAAAAAAAAAAAAAAAAAGTGACGCAGTTGATGGCTGTGAGAGTATATACAGTATATAGAGGCAGCAGGGTACCCTCTAGCCAACCCCAGTCTGCCCACTCAAATAGTTAGGCAGGGTTGCCACCTCACACTTAGTCCAATGGCTACCTTCCAGCTTCTCCGAAAGATAATCCACATAAATAACGTAAGGTTTGTTAGTACAGTATAGAAACTAACAGGAGGAAGTGAAATAAGATAGAATAGTGGGCCTAAGTATACCATCAAGCAAGAGAGCTCTATCCCAAGATAGCAGAAGACCATAGTACAGATGCTAAGGTACTACCCAATGCTAGAGAACAATGTTTTGATTTTGGAGTGTCCTCCTAGAAGAGCTGCTTACCATACTTAAAGCGGGGTTTACACGGGCGAGCAGCTCGTTGAGCCTGGCTCGACAACCCTGTGTTTGAATTGATGTTCGACCGTGTAAACGGGCTATTTGGTTGTCGAGCGCGCTCGTCGAGCGGCTCGATGAAAGTCAGGCTCATCTTGACTTTTGTGGGCGGAGCTACATTGTTTGACGAGCGGTGTGAACGTGTGAACGGGTGTCGAGCATCGAACCTCAGTTGTTATTCAAACCTGCTAAAGGAAACATCATCAAAGAAATGCATAATTGCTGCCATTAATGAAAGTAAGAATGAGAAGGAAGTCGTACTTGATTTCATACATGCATATCGAGCTCATCCAGCTTTATGGAAAGTTAAATCAAAAGACTATTCCAATAAAGTAGCCAGAAACAAAGGAATAGCGGACACTCAGTCTTTCATGTGGAGTTATGGCCTTCCTCATAGTAATGAAAGGGCTGACACGATTCGGTAGATCAATGAACGTGTCTTCATCCATGCGCAAATACTTGCGCCAGTCATCAGGCTCTAATTTTAAGGCAACAAGCAAGTTGGTATATGAAAATTTCTCTCTTTTGATCTTTTTTTTTTCCTTCTTAGTGCCACTGCTAAAGCAATGGCTATCAAATCATCCTGGTCGAGAGACATGTTGACGTTGTTTTAGCACGAAGCACACTGAGGCTCGATGTACTGTCTGAAAGCTCTTCGAGCCGTTCTACAAGTAGGTTCGACAACCGGGCTCGACGAGCTGCTCGGCCGTGTAAACCCCGCTTAAGAATCTCTCCTACCCTTACCAAGAGGAAGGTAGCCACTGAAATTTAGTGTAATAGTTAACCCCTTGCGCAAAGAATTGTTTGATAATCTGTGTTGTCAGGTGTATGAGGACTGAGGAGAATGTGGAAAGAATAGGCCTGACTATTCAGTGTGTGTAGGCAAAGGAAAAATTAGCCATAACCAGAGAGGTACTGTCTGGTCAGTCAAAGGACCCAATAACTCTCAAGCAGATGTATCTCAACGGGTAGTTTCATCTGTCACCGAAATATATCTCCACTGTAAAGAGCAGAACGGTTTGTATATAGTGCCAGCACAAGTAGGGTTTGTATTTTGTGCAAGAGTAGATGGTATTATGTGGTCTTTAAATAACCTTCAGTAACATAGGAAGTTGAATTGTGATAAGTACTCAATATTATAACCTAGATTAGTGAATACTGTAAGAGGATGAGTATTGTATGCCATGAACTAATATCTATTATTTTGTATTTCAAGCATCTAAAATAGCTAATGACAGCTATGGCATTGTGAATAGCGACAACCTCTGAATAAAGTAACTCACCAGAGTACAGTATTAAACTTGAGACTTAATCCTTCACCTGATGTCCAATTTGAACAGCGAAGCATCAGTAAAATAAGAGGGCTGCCTAATTTACATTTAAAGTAATCATCAATCAAAGTGTTATATTTTCCTTTAAAAAATAGCTAATCTTAATAAAAATCAGTGATAATGCCAGCTAACTAGTGTCTAAATTCAAATCTATTCTAGCTTACCATAACAGAATTACAAGGCATGTCTGCTAATGGGCGATCACCCCTAGCTTTTCTCAGTTCCTTCTGCCTTGCCTTTTGCCTCTCGGCCTTCTTCCTCTGACCTGTTTTCTTCTTGGGCATGGTGATCTAATGCTGCAAGAAATAGATCATATAATAAGACAGATATAATATGATTTCCTGGAATGAAAACTTCACCGATATTATGTCGAAGACAAAAAATTGTAAATGATAGTCAAACTTAGGCATAGTGTAGTTCCTTTAGCATGGAAGTACAGTATTAGGCATATAATTAATTACATTAAAAATATCTAACAAAAAATCTTCAAATTGAGTTATATGTTGTATTACAACAAGAAGACAAGACAGAATATTTAATCATATACAGTAGTACAGTACTTTTAAAACTACATTAGGTGATGAAAACCTTCAACATATGAAACAGTATATATCACGAGTACAGTAGAATCAATAAGTAAACAAAGAATTATCAATAGTATTCATAGTTTTCTTCATAGGACTTTACTTAACCCTTTTACGGTTATTTCAGCAACTACTATAGCTATACAATTATTTTTCTTAATTTCTATAAAGATTAATAAATTTCCTATTTATTTACATAACATTTTAAATATTTTGTAAAATTATCATACAAATTAATATAAACTAAAAACAAAGAATACCACAAACAGATTACATTTTATGGGACTGAGGGGACTAAATATACCTAGAAAAAAAATATTTGGGATATACTAAACCCTCGGTTATACGGTATTCCCATTAAAGGACGAGCGTTTGTATTTGTGTAGAAACATATGCAAATTGATAAGAAATTTGTGATTTGTTCCTATACATAATACAAACCTTCAACCTTTAATACAAAACACATCTATAGGAGGGCAGAAGCCCCTATATTATAACCCAACTGGCTAGTTTATTGACCTGGGAATTGTCAATGTACGTTGATCCTGTAAAAGGAGCAAAAGTCATGACTGTTAACCTCTTAACTACGTGTGCATAGGGATGTTACGGTTATTAGGTTAAGCCTCCACTAGGGACTAGTAGACAGTCTAGAAGAAATCTATATCCTTCCAGATAAGTGTGTCTGAATGTATAGACATTGAGAAATGGGTATACATACTGTACATTCCATCCATCTTTCCTCTCATTCAAAAGGATGGGGGGAGAAACTTCAATTCAAATAAAAGTAAAGAATAGGTACTATGTTGAGTACCTTACCAGCATCGATCCTCCACTCCAGTTCTACAACATGACTTCTAAACAAAATTAGATGTCACTTAGTTTCTCACCGTGAGCAAGAGACGTTGAGGGTGCGTTTCGAGATCAGGAGAAGATCTGCTCTTTTAGTTGTATTAGGTCCTCGAGGGAGGAATCCTGGGACCGAAAGAAGCTGCTCGTCCCATAGAGAACTGTATTACCACACTACGGGTAAATCGGTTCAAAGTCTGTAGAGAGCAACGAATGGAGGAGATGCTCGATGGACGAGCAAAGGTCTTCCGTTGCCTAAGCTTAAGAGCGTGATTTCCTTCAATGGCAATTTTGAGTGCATAACTGGAATATCAGCCTCGAGAAGAGAAAACGGACTTCACAACCCCCACCACAGAGCATCTAGTTGTAAAGGAAGTCCGTAATGGGTTGTATGAAGTCGTAGATGTGCCACTTGATGTGACCTGGCTTTACGGCAAGGCAAGTTTTGCCAACGAGGCTAGACCGATGCGCTAGTTGAGTCTCTCAATGAGACAAGTCCGACAACAATTTTGTACGGAGAAAATTGCTCGCAAAAGGGAATCCAACAGGTGACTGCAGTCCTTCTCCTGCAGAAAGATCAATACCTGTCATTGATATTCATTCCGCTTCCCAAAGGAAGACCTCTAAAACAGAGGCTGTAGGAGGAAAAACTCTGGCAGAAAGGGTGGATTCTATAAAATCCAAACCCGTGTACAGGATATCCCGAAGGAGCAGGAAGTGTTTCCCGCGAACGGGAAGCCAACGAATCACTATCATTCCATAGATAGTTTCCTTTGGGAAGAGGATGCCTACTAGGGGATTAAGAGACAATATCATTTGTGCTATGATCCTAGTCCTAAGGACATGTGGCCTCCCCCCCTTTTCTTTGAGGCCTCTATAGGAAACGTCAAATACAAGAAGATCAAGGAGATAGACTCCCTGGGAGATTCTTGTCTGGCAGCTTTTTATCAGGACCGTTTCTTGCTCAGGCCATGTAGAGAACCAAGGGAAAGACGATCGTTAGTGCCGAAGGCCTTGGAACCCGGCTAGTCCTTCAAAAGTCGCATTCATGGGACTGATGCAGTCTTGTCGAACCTGTGGAAGTTTCTACAGGCTAATGACCCAGTCTACAGTTACTCGTATTGGATATGACCTTCGTGTCTTTCCTTCCATTACTCTAATTTTCAGATTGAGGTAAACTGAGGGAGATGTCTCGCAGGAGTTCAAGACTTTTAGGATCAGTCAGTAGTCTGAGGTCTTCAAGATGAGGGGCGATCGTATACACGAAATTATGGGCTAACTGATTACTGTAATCTCAAAACCTTCCTTCGCATTGCAATGTTTGAAGGTTAAGCTCGGTGGAATCCTGGCGTACCGTGTCTTCCTATGAGATCAGATGTTCCAATCATGAGGAAGAAGAGAGAGATCGCTTCCCATTTCCCAAAGGAAGATGGAAGATACAAGAGAGTATCTTTTGTAGCTAAATTTTTGTAGCTGAATATTTCAAGCTCGTGGGAGGGGTTCTCCCATGAGGAAGGAATAAATTATTTCCCAACCAATCCGGCCTAAGGAAGAGCTCTGGTTACAGGAGAAAGTCATCGGCCGACTTCATGAATAAGAGTGAGTTTCATGAAGTGTAGGATAAAAATTTTTTCCCTGGAACAGATTACTGATGGAGGTTAAATGTGTTCCCACTAAGGTTCGAGGCCATAAGAGCCATCAGAGATTGTGAGAACACAAAATTCCAACAACCTCTGTTATTCTCGTCAGTCACCCCTATAGGCTGACCCGAATCGTAGCTAGTAAATTGCTATAGCTGTTGCTTAGACAGCACTGAAATTCATTCTCTAAGAGGGGTAGAATGGCGGTAACCCCCTGCGGTTGTCTGCCCCGCTGGATGGGGGGGAGAACAGATTCAAGGGATCTGCCACCCCTACCACATCCACGACCTGATTTGCTTCAAGAGACTACATAACTAGCGTAGTCCCTATTCAAGCAAAGTCGGCGGACAACAATGGAGAAGGTAGCAATCCAAAGCAGCAGCCTGGTTCCTGAGGGAATTTGCTCGTAAGCCTTCCTGTAGTATGAACGAAGTGTAAGTGAAAACACGTACGTCCGTGAGGGATGAATTCCCGTGAGTGTGAGGGATTTAATCCATAATCCTGGCCACCTTAATGCGGATCCCTCTGATCATTCGGGAATCCAAGAAACCCTGTTTGCAACACACAAACAAGAACCAAAAAAGAGCGAGGGGCACTGAGCTTTGCGCTAGAGTATTATCCCCGTCGTTGAAGAAGAGTGTGGTTTTAGGTTCCCAGAAGGAAAAAAAATGTGTTAAAACTCTATCAACTCTACCAGATCTAAGTAGTGTAAGCTCAAGAGCGAGGAGAGACGATCCATGCTGTCTAGAAGAGAGTGCTCTCTTGAGCACCTCCCTCTCATGGAAGTGGTTGCTGATTTAGAAGCCTAGAGTGTAGCAGGCTTACTAGTGATCACTAGCCTCTGACCAGTGAATGTCAAGCAAGCGAACGACGAACTACCGTCGTAGGAGACAATAAACGACTAGCAGTCAAACATTAAAACAATGAACGGAGCTATTAACATCCAACCAGCGATCATCTAGCTGTTGAAAAATGGCATTTGGCAGCTGATGAATTGGAGATCTGGTAAATCCAAGATCTACCGAATCGGAGCACAAGTGACCAGCAAGCTGGGAATCGGCGATCGGCATGGCTATCAGCGAGCTTAGAGCTCACGCTATGTCAGCTGGTGATCAGAGCTGTAGGTAGGTACTTGAGGATCGGAGATCGTATCTTGAAGATCGGGGATCGGTGATCTTCCAGTGGTTGACGATCGGCGTTGGCAATTGGCAACTAACTCGTTGGCGATCGGTGATCAGTGTTAAATAATCGACACAATTATGATTAGTGATCTAACGATCGCTGAACTAGAATTGGCGATCAGTATGGCGATGATCAGGATAGTCTCGGTCATGATTGTGATCATGGTCACGAGTGCCTCGTTCTAGGTGGTGAGTGTCTCATGTGAGATTGTGAACATCCCGCTCTTGAGTGTGAGTGTCTCCCACAGGAGCGCGAGTGTCTTGTACAAGAGCTCAAGCGTCTTGCTCGTGAGCATGAGCACCTCACATGAGAGTGTGAGCATCTTACTCATGAGTGCATGGCCTTCAACTAGAGCGTCAACGTCTCGCACAAAATCGTGAGTCTCGCATGAAAGTGTGAGTGCCTCGCTGGAGAGCATGAGCGTCTAGTTCATGAGCGCTAGCATCTAGTTTGTGATTGTGAGCATTTAGCTCGTGATCGTAAGCGTCCAGAGCTTGTGCTTGTGAGAGTCTATCTTGTGAGTGTCTAGATCATGATCATAAGCGTCTAGCTTGTGAGCGTCAAGTTCTTGATCGTGGACTTCGATGTCAGGATGCCAGAGAACTTCAAATCAACCAATCAATCTTGATCGTGGGCGTCTAGCTTGTGATCGTGAGCATCTAGCTCGTGATCGTGAGCATCTAGCTCGTGATCGTGAGCATCTAGCTCGTGATCGTGAGCATCTAGCTCATGATCGTGATCGTGTAGTTCATGATTGAGAGCGTGTAGCTTGTGACCGTGAGCGTGTAGCTCATGATTGCGAGTGTTTAGCACGTGATTGTGATCGTGTAGTTCATGATGGAGAGCGTGTAGCTCGTGATCGTGAGCGTGTAATTCATGATTGTGAGTGTTTAGCTCATGATCCTGAGCATTCAATTCGTAATTGTGAGCATCAGCTCATGATATTTAGTGTTTAGTATTTGAACATGAGCGTCTGGCCGGATCATGAACGTCTAGTTCGTGATCATTATCGTCTGGCTTGTGGTGGTTATCGTGAGCATCTAGCTCATGCTTATGATCGTAAGCGTCTAGCTCGTGACCGTAAGCGTCTACTGTATCTCGTAATCGTGAGCATCTACCTCGTGATCGTGTGCTTATAGCTCGTGAGGATTTAGCTCGTGATCATGAGCGTCCTGCTTGTGATCGTGAGCGAATGTTTATCTTGTGATCACAAACTTATAGCTTGTGATTGAGCCTATAGCTCTTGATCATGGGCGTTTAGTTCTTGATAGCGAGCGTCTAGCCTGGGATCACAGGCTTATAGCTCGTGATCGTGAGCGTCTCGCTCGTGATCATGAGTGTTCTCAAGGGTCGTGTAGAGACTCTCCCTCAGAAAGGAAAGTTTTCATGCCTGGAGGCGAACCTCCGAGAAGCACCCTGTTTCAATTCAACGAGCTTTACCTCAAGTTGAAGGTTAACATAAAGTGGTACTTGAGAAAAAGCCAAGGCTCGTTTCTGAGTTTTCCCCAAAGGGATTTCCTGAACAAAGGATGGGAATCTTGCCGGAGTATGTAATCCACTGAAGGGGAGACCGAACAGGTAATCGTCTTCAAGAAGAAGAGCATTGAGATCATGATAACCTTTGATCTCATGATCGTGAATGTCTTTCAGAAGAAAAGCGTCAAGATCGTAAGTAACCTTCGATCTCTGTAGCGATTATTGATCGTCAAGAACGACGCCCTGACGGCTGTCGAAAAAACATTGGATTGTTGTGAACGACTTCCTTACCGACCAGGAAGACGAGGTGATGAGTCTCGCCCCTGTGATCGTTGAACAGAATAAATTCTGATCTCATTATTGGATGGTCGCAAACGACATCCTGACCGACCAGGAAGACGAGGTGATGAGTCTTGCCCCTGTGATCGTTAAGGAGAAAATAATCGATCGTTCTGGCAATTGGTGAGCAGGTCAAGGATTTACGAACGTCCGTAGACTCAGAATCCTCAACAGGCGGGACTTGCATATGCGGGCTGGAATGTTGCCTGCAGGGAAAGACAGAGAAATTACAGATTGTTGGGAGATGACGAGATCGACAGATGGTGAGATGACTCGTCAGCAGGAGTTGACGGAAGGGCGAACGGGAGGCGGACCTCATAGACAGCTAAGACATCAGCCGCAGCCGCAGCTGCTGTAGTTGATTTCGCACCCCGATGTTGTCTATAAGGGGTGAAGAAGAAACAGAGAAAGTATGAATAATTCTTCTCTTCTGGGGAAGAAGAAAAACCTATCCTGCGGACAGGAGAGGTTACCCCAAAGAGGAGTTGTCAGCGAAGAGGATTCCTTCCGATAAACTCGTGGGGACAAACAACATGGACATCTGAAAACTGCCACACTACTATGTAATGGAGCGTCCGGGGAAAAACACAGTCACATCAGTAAGAGATAAAGGATGAGCGTCAGGGGAAAAACAGTCACATCTGTAAGAGAAAAAGGATAAGCGTAAAGCAATAGTGAGCCTTGAAAGGAGAGAGCGGAGACATCAGTTTCTACCAGCCAAAGGCAAAAATTTACGTAGTTCACAGTCTGAGAGTAAATATAGATGGCTGGGTACCCCCTAGCAATCCCCTGCCTACCCACTCAAGCGGTTAGGCAGGGTTGCCACCTCGCATTTTAAATCTAATGGCTACCTTCCAGCTCCGCCGAAAGTATATCCACATAAATAACGAAAGGTTTGTTAGTATGGGAACAAATGTAAAATACTTTAAATTTGTCATATGTAAGTTCTTTCGCCTTAATAGGTGAACGTGTAAAAGTCGTAGCTCGTACGCATGCAAGAGAATGTGATGGAGATGAACAATATTGCTCGTGCCTGTGATCATGCGCGTTAGCAAATGTTGCTCATGCTGGTGATCTTGCAAGTGTATCATGTTCTTTAAGGATTGGTGATCGTGAGCACTGAGACAATGTTTTTGAGGTAGTTGGTTTCGCCTTCTCAGGAAATTGTCTATCCTCAGGATATCATGGCATTGACAAGGTATGTTGAAGTGATTGTACTTGTAGAGACTGACAAGGTATGTTGAAGTGATTGTACTTGTAGAGACAATCTTGTGAAGCCAAGTAATAAGAAATGCATAAAATGATAGTGAGTGCAGTGAATCCTGATCATGCCATAGGATGTGATCATGATTGTTTAGATGCTTGTGGGCACTGGAAGCCATGATGAGACTGTGTTTGGAACGACGATCGTTGACTTTCCGAAGACCTCTGACGTTTCCATGATTGTCGTCATGGCTTGTGTTCCCATGATTTCTTTGTACAAGCCTACTTGGCTCGTGGAGGGGTAGAAACTCCTTCAGACATCATGGACAAAATTTCTCAATGAGTGGAGAAGGATTTGTTTTTCGTCTGTGACAGAAGCCCAAACGTGCTCGACAAGAGAAGTCTTTGGGACATTTCTAGGTGATCGTGTTTATCTAGAATTGATGTTCATGAACGTGGCAAAGCTATGGAAGAACATACGGGTGGCCCCACTGGCAATAAGGATACAGTAAGGAATGTTAGAATAAATTTGTACTATATATCTAAATTTTACACTTTACGCACTCTAGATCAGATTACGATACAAGGGTTCTGTCCCCTGTCCTGGGGTTGCAAATCATGAATAGGTAGCACCCGGCACCATAGGTTAGATAAGTAACATAAAGGGGCATCATCCACATGTCTAGATCTATGACTTACAGTACTCTAGGTTTTGTTAAGTTATGGTAGGGTCCGTGGTGAACAATACAACACAGGTAGGGTAGGCTCTGAAATATTAGGTTAGAATAGAGAAGGTAAAGTTAGGATGGAATGTGTCAATGTAATTTGCCTAGTGCATAATAATGACTTGTCATTACAGTAAGTCACCTAATACAGTGACATTAGGCCCTTTGTGTCAATAGGCGTAGGAGATGAAGATAATGAATAGATGCACTACATGATTTTTCAACTTCTTAACTTTTAGTTTAAGTGTCTTAGACAATTTTCATTGATGCAGTTTTAGGTTTCCCCCAATAATAAAATCCCCATTTTCCTAGCGGGGTCCCACCAAAATTGTGTTTAGCACTGGATAAACCCATAGTTTTACAATACTGGGAAGAAAGGCATATAGTATAGACAAGATCACTAGCAAGAAATTTACATAGTTTAAGGATCTAGATATCTCAGTATTACTACCCTGTCAATCTTTGGTATGATTCAATTGAATTTGACACTCGGCGATGTATTTTCAATAATGATCATCAGAACATGACTTCAGCTCATAAAACACAAAGTTATAAACTAGAATTTCAAAGCTATAATAATACCAATGATTAACTGTGTATGTATGATGACGGGCAACTAAGAATAGGGCAGTGTAAGGGGAGGTCACAGGAGCCCCCGTTAGGTAGGAACTAAGAATGCAGCCAGTTCCTCCCTTGTGGATTAAAAAAGGACATCAACTAACCTCAACTCTCCCCTCTTAACCTAACCTACAACCCGTGTCCTTACCTCCTGCGACCCCCCTTAAACTGCCGTATTCTAAGTTAGCCATAATCAGACATGCAGGTGGCCGCTATCATACATACACCCATGGCAATGTAAAGGGAGTTGCAGGGGTCCGTAGAGACACAACTTGTAGGTTAGGTTACGTTAGGTGGTGTTCTTGTATAGAGGTTTTGCAGAACAGAGTTTTCTGTAGTACAGCAGCCTCATTTTACAATACGGATAGAACAATTCCCGTTTTCTATGAATGCAAGAGGACCTGGCCGCTGATCTACAAAGGCTCCTGATTGGCTGTTTATCCTGGCCCTACCGGTAGTTGTGTATCCTCCACATGAAATGCTAGGACAACATGCATTTGACAACGCCGATTACTCTATAAAATTCTCTAAATATTTACTAAAGGCTGTAAATGCAAAAATAAATCTCGTAATTCGAGCAGGACCCAGAAAAGTCCTCATAGTATAACAAATAAAATAAAGGAACAATAATAACACAACATAACCTACGGTAGGTAACTTCCCCTAGCCTATTATCATTATTCTAAACCAGAAAAAGTTGCTAAAATTTCTCTGAAATGTATTGAATAAAAAGTACCAATGACTAAATTTCTTTTTTTTCAAAATTTCTCAAAAACTTCACTTGCCTTATGACTTTCAATTACGCACAGACCCTCGGGAGGTGGGGGGGATTTCGGAAGGGGACCTCGATTGTTATGCTATTCTTCTTCTTCTTCTTTCTTGGTCGGGTGGATGAAGGGAAGAGATGAAGAAACTGCTAGAAATCCTAAATAAAAATTTCTTTTTGTATTTTTTATTCAATAAAACCAAAGTCACACACATACTCTCATAAAAACATACTCATACTCACACCTCACACATCTCTCTCTCTCTCTCTCTCTCTCTCTCTCTCTCTCTCTCTCTCTCTCTCTCTCTCTCTCTCTCTCTCTATATATATATATATATATATATATATATATATATATATATATATATATATATATATAACATTTAAGAACAAGAAATGAACAAGGCTAGGACATATAATGATAATGATAGATAGTTGATGGACATTAAGAATAACAGAATGGGTCCCCCTAAAGATTGCAAAAGAAGCAGAGGAAGGAAGAGAAGATGCGGATTGGCGAACTAAAAAATGATGCCTTTGTGGACTGGCAAAGAAAGACCACAAACAGACGTGAATGGAAGGCCATGTCTGGGGCCTTTGTTCTATAGTGGAATAGAAATGGCTGATGATGATGATATCTTTAGATATGGTGGCTCTAAGGGAGAAAATAATGTATGCTCTGCTGCCGAGTCATGGATAAAATAAGTATATAAAGCCACCGTTTCACACACCCCAAAAATTTTGATCAATGACCTACGAACTACCTAAACATGCGGTAACTCAAATTCATCATGTATCAATGGAACTTCAGAAGTTTAAACTTAGTAAACTTAAATGCTAGAGTGGGTGCAGGAGAGGTAGAAGGTGTCATTTGGGAAGTATGGCATAACAGGTGAAAATGAGAGTAGTGAGAGACTGGTAGATATGCGTTGAGCAAGAGATGGTGAGAAGTTCTAGCTTTTTTAAAAAGAAAGATAAAAACAGGTATACACGGGTAAGAGTGGCAAATGGAAGAGTGGTAGAAAGGGCATTAATGGATAGTGTTGATAACTAAAAGAATGTTTGGAAGATTGAAAGACGTGCACGTGTTTAGGGGTATGGCTAACGGTATGTCTGATCAGTTTTTGGTGGAAGGAAAATTAGTGATAGCCAAAGAGTAGGGGAATAGAGTAGGTGGATGTAAAAGGGAGCTAGAGGATTGAAGAGCTAATAAAACCGGGGGTAAAAAGTAAATATCAAGAAAGGTTGAAAAAGGCATATGACAAAGTGAAGAAAGTAAGAGAAACTGGTAATTTAGAGGAGTGGAAGTTAGTAAAAGAAAATTTTGTTGTGATTGCAAGTGATGTGTGTGGCAAGAAGTTTGTTGGAGGCAGCATGAGGAAGGGCAGTGAATGGTGGAATGAAGGAGCGAAGGTAAAAGTGGAAGAGAAAAAGAGGGCTTTTGAAGAATTGCTGCAGAGTAATAATGTAGAGAAGTATGAAAGATATAAAGAGAAAAATGTGGCAGTAAAGTACAAGGTAAGTGAGGCAAAGAGGGCAGCTGACCTGAGGTGGGGTCAGGGATTGGGTCGTTCATATGAAGAGAATAAGAAGTTTTGGAAATAAGTGAAGAGAGTAAGGAAGGCTGGCTTAAGAATTGAAGAGACAGTGGAAGATGGAAATGGAAGGTTGTTAAAAGGAGAAGAGCCAAGGAAAAGGTGGGTGGAATATTTTGAAAGTTTACTGAATGTTGAGGATAATAGGGAGGCAGATATAATTGCTGTTGCAGGTGTTGAGGTGCCGGTGATGGGAGTAGTAAAAAATAGAGGGTTGGGCATGAATGTAAAGAGAGTTCTATATGAGAAAGTGATTGTACCAACTGTGATGTATGGATCGGAGTTGTGGGGAATGAAAGTGACGGAGAGACAGAAATTGAATATGTTTGAGATGAAGTGTCTAAGGAGTATGGCTGGTGTATCTCGAGTAGATAGGGTTGGGAACGAAATGGTGAGGATGAGAACGGGCGTAAGAAATGAGTTAGCAGCTAGAGTGGATGTGAATGTGTTGAGGTGGTTTGGTCATGTTGAGAGAATGGAAAATGGCTTTCTGCTAAAGAAGGTGATGAATGCGAGAGTTGATGGGAGAAGTACAAGAGGAAGGCCAAGGTTTGGGTGGATGGATGGAGTGAAGAAAGCTCTGGGTGATAGGAGGATAGATGTGAGAGAGGCAAGAGAGCGTGCTAGAAATAGGAATGAATGGCGAGCAATTGTAACGCAGTTCCGGTAGGCCCTGCTGCTTCCTACGGTGCCTTAGATGACCGCGGGGGTAGCATCAGTAGGGGATTCAGCATTGTCAAGCTTCATCTGTGGTGGATAGCGGGGAAGGGTGGGCTGTGGCACCCTAGCAGTACCAGCCAAACACGGTTGAGTCCCTTGTCAGGCTGGGAGGAACGTAGAGAGGAGAGGTCCCATTTTTTGTTTCATTTGTTTGATGTCGGCTACCCCCCAAAATCGGGAGAAGCACCTTGGTATATGTACAGTATGTCTGTATTAATGGTTTTCTGTTGAGCCGGTTTAGGACTACATAAATATAGTTTTATAGTTTTTATGTTTTCTATCTGTTTAACGCTCTTATTCATCTTATAATATTATATTTCCAGTTCTTCTTGTAGTATATTTAATAATTTCTCAAATTATTTCTGCATTGGACTGCTTTCCTTGTTGGGACATTTGCTTTTCCAACAAGAAGGTCACAGTTTTAATAATGATAATGGAATTATGTATGTACATACACATACATGCAGACACACACATATATATATGTGTATATATATATATATATATATATATATATATATATATATATATATATATATATATATATATATATATATATATACGTATATATATATATATATATATATATATATATATATATATATATATATATATATATATATATATATATATATATATATATATGAGGGACTATCATTTTTTTATCAAGGACTGGCTCAAGATTATTAAGAGAAATGGTCAAGGCTGTATGCACTTTATAATTCCTGAATCATGGAATACCGTCCATGCAAAACACTTCCGCAATATCAACAGTTTATAAACCCCGACACAGATGCTCTTTAACAAAACCTGAACCCAACACATTTCAAGACTTACACTTATACTGTATAAAAAGATAGCGTAAAAAAAGGGCAAAAAAGTATTTGAATCGGTGGACATTAATACACACCTTGTATAATCACGTGTTCTTTATTACCTAACATTTGCAGTTGAGCTTTAATGTGGCTAATACAGAGGTAAAGTTTTTGCCTAGCATTCGCATGACAGCAGATCGATCCCCGCCCGGGACCGTGAGTTTTAGGCCAGGAGCACACTAGCGACTCTGTGGCGCCACAAAGCCACAGCATCGTGTGGCAGGGATGTGGTCTCCCATAGGTTTCCATTGTTTTCAAGTTTTGCCGCGCAAACTAGCGACTGTGGCAAGCGACTGTGGCTCTCTGTCGCTCATCCTCGCCACAGGCATGGCGTGGCTTTGAAAACAATGGAAACCTATGGGAGACCACATCCCCGCCACACGATGCTGTGGCTTTGTGGTGCCTCAGAGTCACTAGTGTGCTCCCGGCCTAAGCTGTTTACTGGGGAGGCTATTGCTGTGGCTGGGCGCCACATTGACATTCTGGTGAGCATCTATTTTGATGAAACTGGAACTGAAAGCAGAGCCCTTTACCTTTATTTCTGATTAGGACAGTTCTTAAATCAAGGAGGGATACATCTATAATAAACTATTCAATAACAGCCACTGAGGTAATGTCACCAATATACATTTTTAAATTTAATTTCATGTCTATTCAACTTCTTTTTCTAATTATACAACCGTCAAACTTTATTCAGAAGAGGTTCTTATACTGTAGTTCATTTCCCAAACACAGTTATACATTTAGATACACGCTAATAGACCCATACTACAATACTGGGAAAAACACATTTTAATACATTGCATAATTTACTTCAATTACTCTCTTACCGGTTCTTTCATATCTAAAAGACTGTCAATTTCCAAAAACCCAAGAAACTACCACTTAACTTCTCTACATTAATCTTAAAATCCTTGTTATTTATGCATTATTCCTTGACTTAGTTTACAAGGACGTTCAATAACATTTAATTTTATTTCGTCAGAGTTTTTTTAAAAATAACCCATTTCAGTTCTTCAGCCCTTTTCCATTTATTAGGAACATGATAGCATCCACAAATTTGGAGTACACGGGGCTTTATATGTATCTCACGAGTGTTGTTCTATTTTCGTAAAGAATTAATTTTGTTATCGTTTTCTCACCAAGAGATTATTCATCACCTTATGTACTCTTTTTATTTCAACGTTTTGTTTCTTAATTCAATACTAGAATACTTTTGTTTTCCTTCATTTTCTGAGTGACTCCCCCAAAGAAAATGTATTTACTCAATGACTACATCAGAAGTTTATCTTCCTTTATAACTATCACATTGGTAGACTGATTTTCTAGATTATCCAAGTATTTTATCTTATCTGCAATGTCAATTATCATCGCATTCATCAATTATATAAATTTTCCACCTTTTTTTATTGCCTTATCTATAAATTTAGGCAATATAACCTAGCACTTAGGTTAGGAAGGCCATTCAACACCCATATTAAGAGGTTGGACAGCATGGTGGAAGAAAATGGCACATAGGTCTAGTAGAAGACTAAGACTTAGGTCCACCTAGCGGTAAAAAAAAAAAAAAAAAAAAAAAAAAAAAAAAAAAAAAAAAAAAAAAAAAAAAAAAAGGACGCTCTGTAGACCCTTAATACCTAAAAGGACGCTCTGTAGACCCTTAATACCTACAGCGTACCACGTGAGGTCACTGCCGTCATCGTGTCCATACGTAAATATTATCATTATTATTATTATTATTATTATCATTACTGGCCAAGCTACAACCCTAGTTGGAAAAGCAAGGTGCTATAAGCCCAAGGGCTCCAACAGGGAAAAATAGCCCTGTGAGGAAAGGAAATAAATAAATGATGAGAATAAATTAACAATAAATCATTCTAAAAACAGTGACGTCAAAACAGATATGTCCTATATAAACTATTAATAGCGTCAAAAGCAGATATGTCATATATAAACTATAAAAAGACTCATGTCAGCCTGGTCAACATAAAAACATTTGCTCCAACTTTGAACTTTTGAAGTTCTACTGATTCAACTAGCCGATTAGGAAGATCATTCCACAACTTGGTAACAGCTGGAATAAAACTCCTAGAATACTGTGTAGTATTGAGCCTCATGATGGAGAAGGCCTGGCTATTAGAATTAACTGCCTGCCTAGTATTACGAACAGGATAGAATTGTCCAGGGAGATCTGAATGTAAAGGATGGTCAGAGTTATGAAAAATCTTATGCAACATGCATAATGAACTAATTGAACGACGGTGCCAAAGATTAATATCTAGATCAGGAATAAGAAATTTAATAGACCGTAAGTTTCTGTCCAACAAATGAAGATTTATCTAAGGAGTAATAAGACTTCCACTTCAAGTATATTCGAATATTCCCACTCCCACCTTAGGATCTATTGGATATGCCTTCATGAGCTGTATCCGGGTTGCATATATACGCTGTTTTGCCATCTATATGCATAGCAGAAATGACGAACTTCATCCTTCAGCCCGGTTTTACTTCTACACCACTAAATTTTTTTCCATAGATGTGTTTGCACGTAGTTCCCTACATTCATTTTCTTTCATTTCCATTTTCCTTCTGAAAAACCATTGTTGATGTTATTGTCATTAGTTTCCGGTAAAATCATTCATAGAACAAAATACAAGCCATTTGAATGTTTTCTCTTTTCGTCTACTTCAATGATTTTATATGTTCTCAGACTCATTACCGTTTGAACCAGACTCCCAATGTATGCTGACAGCTATAATAACACCTGGTTCTTTTGGGGTTCTAGGTAGCCTATTGGTAACGTCTCTGCCTGGTATTCTGTTGGACGGGAGTTCAAAATCCGCCAAAATTTGATAGTTTCTTCTAGCATCCGTAATCTCACCATAATTATGAGCTAGGGATGGGTTTTGGGGAGGCTATATGTCTACCTGCTGAGTCATCAGCAGCCATTGCCTGGCCCTCCATGGTCTTACCTACACGGTCAAACGGTTCGTCGAACCAGGTTGTCGAACCTGCTTGCCAAACGGTTCGAAGAGGCGGAGTGAATCACAAATGCATAAGGTTTGTGGACAATGAGGTCCCGTCCACAAAAGTCAGGCGAGAACAGACTTTTTTCGAACCGTTCGACGAACATGTTCGACAACCAAATACTCCGTTTACACGTTTAAATATCACTTCAAACATTTGTCTGTCAAACCGTGTTCGACGAACTGTTCGATCGTGTTAACCCGCCTTAAGGGTGCTTGGGCGCTGATAACATGTATGTATGCCAGTCTCCAGGGCAAAAAAAAAAAAAAAAAAATAAATAAAAATAAAAAAAAATTAAAAAAATCAATTGAAGTCAAGTTATAACAGGACAATCGCTCAGTCAATCATGAATGTATGGCATTCCGATCCAGATATGCTTGAGATTTGCTATGGATGGTCACCCATCCAATTACTCACCAGAGCCAATGTTGAATTATTATTATTATTATTATTATTATTATTATTATTATTATTATTATTATTATCTAAGCTACAACCCTGGTTGGAAGAGCAAGATGCTATAAGCCCAAGGACTCCAACAGGGAAAAATAGCCCAGTGAAGAAAGGAAATAAGGAAATAAATAAACAATATAAGAAATAATGAAAATTAGAATAGAATATTATAAAAAACATTAACAACAATAAAACAGATTTATGATATACAAACTATAAAAGGTCCTATGTAAGCCTGTTCAACATAAAAACATTTGCTGCGAGTTTGAACTTTTGAAGTCCTACCGATTCAACTACCCGATTAGGAAGATCATTCCACAACTTGGTCACAGCTGGAATAAAACTTCTAGAGTATTGTGTAGTATTGAGCCTCAAGATGGAGAAGGCCTGACTATTAGAATTAACTGCCTGCCTAGTATTACGAACAGGATTGTACTGTCCGGCAAGATCTGAATATAAAGGATGGTCAGAATTATAAAAAATCAAAGGCAACATGCATAATGAACTAATTAACTGAACAAGGCACTACTGCTGTAAAGAACAAATCTAATTTTACTTTTAGTCCTACAATCTTTCTTTTAACTACCTTCCAACCTATTTTCATTTAAATGCAACAGCATGTTCCTGGAAGAGAGAGAGAGAGAGAGAGAGAGAGAGAGAGAGGAGAGAGAGAGAGAGAGAGAGAGAGAGAGAGAGAGAGAGAGAGAGAGAGAGAGAGGATTATTACTTCTGGTCCTTCACTTTCTTTTAACTACTTTCCAACCTATTTTCATTTAAATGCAAAAGCATGTTCCTGGAAGAGAGAGAGAGAGAGAGAGAGAGAGAGAGAGAGGAGAGAGAGAGAGGAGAGAGAGAGAGAGAGAGAGAGAGAGAGAGAAGATTACTACTCCTGGCCCTACTTTCTTTTAACTACTTTCCAACCTATTTTCATTTAAATGCAACATCATGTTCCTGGTAGAGAGAGAGAGAGAGAGAGAGAGAGAGAGAGAGAGAGAGAGAGAGAGAGAGAGAGAGAGAGAGAGAGAGAAATTACTTGAAG